>NW_006239226.1:311792-334755 GCF_000226075.1 Solanum tuberosum
TATATATATATATATATATATATATATAATTCAAGTTAAAGATAATAAGAAGCTGATTTCTTACTCAACCCTTTACCTTTGGCAAATGTTGATTTTTTATTTTTGTCTTTAAAATAAGTTGTTTTTTATTTCCTGCGCTTAGAAATTGAATTTTCCAATGGAGTATACATTTTTTTTAAACACGAAACATAACTTGTAAGATGATATAATAAAATAAATAAATTTACATCCGTTAAAAAAATTATTTGACCTGAGACCGATCCAGAAATACTATTTAAACTTGAGAAAATTTCATAAAAAACATAACTTGAAAGATGATATAATAAAATAAATAAATTTATATCGGCTAAAAAAATTATTTGACCTGAAACCGATCTAGAGATACTATTTAAACATGAGAAAATTTCAAAAACAGTTAACTTTAAAAAGAAAATTAGTCTCTTTAACTAATATTTTTCTAATTACAATTTATAGTTATAGTTTAATGTGCTATTTGATTCATTAAATATATTTCACTTCTAAAATTTGTAGGTATACAAATAAATTAAAAGGTAATATACGTAGACATTGAAATTTTGCGGACTCTACAAGATGTGTTCAATTCGAATTGGGACTCTAGAAGGCGTGTTCAGTTTCAATTAGAATTTTTAGAGGCTACTCAACCCTAAACCCCAGTATATGCCTATATAAATAGTACTAAATTCCCTCAAAAGGCATATCAAAAAATCCCATAAACTCTTGGATATTTTTAAAGATCAAGATCTCGAATATTCCACAAAAGTCATGGAATATTCATATAAAGCTCAAATCTAAATCATCCTAGCTAGTTCGAGAAATACGCCACTAACGGCCCTCGAATGATAGATAAATCTTAGGAGAGTAGAATCAAGGGAGGAACAGAATTGTACCCACATATTTATCAATAAAGTTATGTTTCTTCAGATTTTATTTGTGTGGTTTATTTATTTTTCATATGTTTAAAATTTATTGCAAACAATGTGTTAGCCACGAAACAAATTTTTATAAACTATTTTTTTTTGCAGGAATCATGCACAATATCTTTTGTCCTAATCATCTTTTATCGATAGGACTCTTCAAGCTTTAAACTTCATCGTTAAACCACAATATGTAAAAAGTTCGATTCAAAATTCACGAATCAATTTCAATATAAGTTAAGGTGCAGTGTGAAGACTAACAATTTTTAAAAATAAATAATAAATCCTAATCAATATCTCCACGAGGAGTCAATTAATACTTCTGAGTCAGAAATTATCCAGTATGAATAAGTTAAAAACAATAAAATATTACTAGTATATTATACATTGAATCATGTTGACTATTTTGTGTATTTACTTCATTTTTTTAAATATATTTCAATTTATATCTTAACTGACTCCACTATTTATATTACGAAAAAAGGGTATCTATCTTAATCTTAGCACACAGCTAATAAAGCTATAATATGACCACAAAAGAGTTCCATTTTTATAAGAAAACGCGTTTGGACCAGTGGTTGAAGTTTATCAAATTAAAAGCATTAATGTGTATATGGAACAATTATTTAGGATTTTGGGAATTGTGCCATCACAAAAACTTGTAAAGTAGCATAAGAGTGAAAAAGATAAGATAATGATTTTAGAAGTCAAAAGCAAACATCCTGTAGCATTCAACAACCTCCAACGAAGGGTATGGTACGATATTAAAAATTTTAAATTTAAATTTTATCCTCCTCAAATTCTACTAATTTAATTACATTAAATATGTTATTATTCAAAAACATTAATCTATTATGATCATATCAAATTGATTTAATACTTTTCAAATTCAATTTTGATATTTTACGCAACAAGATAAAAAGTAGGAAAAATTACAGAAATTCCATTTTTTAGTTTACTTATTACCATTATCCCTTATAAGTTTTACAAATTTCCAAAATCCCTCATTTTCGCGCATCAGATTAGTGTATCTCGCGCATCAGATTAATGTATCAGCGCTTATATTATTGTATCTCGCGCATCAGATTAGTGTATCATGTATAAAATGTAATATATCTTACTTAACGATTAATGTATCTCGCGCATCAGATTAATGCATCAGTGTCTATTATTATTGTATCCGTTTGAGGAATTTCTGTAATTATAAACTTTTAAATGATAAATTGTAATTTTGTCTTAAAAGTATGTGATTTCTGTAATTTGCCGAAAAAAGTATAATAGTTTGTTAGATTTCGATATACATATAATTTAATTATACCATAATAACACTTTAAATATGTAGAATTTATTTTTTTATTAAAAAAAAGTACAAACAATTATATTCATTAATTACTTATACAAAAATTTCAATCAGATAAAATAATCAAAATTTTAATGTTTTGTAGTATATAAATTATATACTTTATTACTATAATATTCAGCATATATCTACCACTAGACATCGGAGCCCTAGCTAGCACGGCCCAATATGCATCATTGTTTGTTTCAATTTATGTGACAAAGACAAAATTAAAGAGTTAATTAAACTTTAATATTAATTTAAAATAGTTTAAATTTTAATTATTGCTAACTATGGTAAAAAAATTTTTATGTCTTTTAACATTCTAAATTGCTAATTATTGTTGTATGATTTGTAATATATTTTACGCAATTTTCAAATAATAAAAGTTATTTCTTCTTTCTCAATTTATGTGGTATTAATAAAAATTCGAGATTCAATCAATTTTTTTTGTCTTTAAAATATTCTATTGTTAATTACTGTAAATTATTGTACTTTCTAAGTAATTTTCAAATAATATATATTATTTCATTTGTCCAATTTATGTCTCACCGATAAAATTTAAAGAGTTAATCAGATCTTTTACATATTTTTATATCTTTTGAATATTTAAGTAAATAATTATGTGATTTATAATATTTTATACAATTATTTTTAAAAAATTAAACAACAAACAAAACGAATTCATCATAGGAAAATTACCAAAACATCCTTCAATACATCAAATATGGGTCCCACTTTTGTTTAAAAAAATATGCATATTGGGAGAATATTTTTGTCCAAAGTGGAAATAGAATAAGTATAAAGCATTAAAGTCTTCTAAAATTTTAAATTGTTAATTCTTATTGTATGATTTGTAATACTTTTACGCCATTTTCAAATAATAGAGGTCATTTCTTCTTTCTCAATTTATGTAGTACTAAAAAAAATTTGAAATTCAATCAATTTTTTTTGTCTTTGAAATATTTCTACTGTTAATTACTGTAATTCATAGTACTTTCTAAGAAATTTTTAAATAATATATATTATTTCATTTGTCCCAATTTATGTGTCACCGGTAAAATTTGAAGAGTCAATCAGATCTTTTATATATTTTTATATCTTTTAAATATTTAAGTAATTAATTATCGTGATTTATAATATTTTATACAATTATTTAGTATAGTAAAATAAATTTAAAAGAAACAAACAAAACGAATTCATCATAGGAAATTACCAAAGCATCCTTCAATACATCAATAATGGGTCCCACTTTTTGTTTTTAAGAAATTGCACATTCGAAGGATATTTTTGTCGAAAGTGGAAATATTGTGTAAAAAATGTGTATTTATTGTGATTTTGAATGTTTTGTGGGGTAATAGGACGCACACAAAGTTAAGGTGTCTTTTTGAAAATCTGGGACAACTTCAAGTATCACTTAATGTTTTTTCTCAAAATTTAATTTACTTTCGTAAACTATGTGTCAGATCAAAATCATATTAACAAATTCAAAAGAAATGAGTAATAAATAGCTCATACAATGACATATTTATTATTTAAAAGAAGTACTCATTTTAATTGAAAGCTAACAAAATAGTTACAATGTAATTAAATACTATAAAAATCTTTGTATGGTAGCTTATTATATATAGATATCATTCTCATCCCCTAACAACAACAATTATGAATGCTACTTGTTTTTTTTTTTTGTGGTGTAATGTGATTACTATGAATGAGTTAAGCCAACAGCTAGCATCGTGTGTGCACGACAGCTGTTTGTATTCTGGAGCTCTCCTTTTCCTTTCTGTACAAATATTTATATTCCATTTTAATTTGAAACTTCTGGACGCACTAATAACAAAAAATGATAGCAAGCCAACAAAATGAAAGAAAAGGAAAAAGGACAACAATGAAAATGAAATTTTTATTTTTTACTTCAATAATACTCTACTGTCACTTTCATCTTCACATCGCACATTTAAAACCATATTCGGATAGATACATATACGATCAGGTAACTTTTTAATGATGTACCACACAATGGTAATTAAATAGTACTACTAGTAACTTATTGGCTTAAGAATAAAAAGTCTAACTTAAGTCGAATATCTTTTGAACCCAGTTTTCACCTTCACGAGATAGGGATCTCACTTGTGTATGTTGTTAGTTATTACGATAATAAGAATAACAACATACCGAATTCAGTCCCACAAATAGTCTGAGGATGGTATAGGGTATGTTGTTGTTCAAGAAAAAAGTCTTAGCAAAACAACTTTCTCATCAATACAATATATGTAAAATGATTTCTTCTGTTTTAAAAGCACTATAATTTTTTTTTTAAAATCATAAAACAATATCTGTCCACTTGGCAGCTATGTAACTTTGATTATCCTCCCTTTTTCTTAGCTTTAGAAAGAAATGACAAAGATAAAGCAAAAGCTGCTTGCCTAATCAAATGACTCTGTATTAGTGGAAATATATCTGAAAATAGGTTACATACTATAGAGCCAAAGTCCAAAGACACATTTGGTTAAAAAGAAGTTTGGTCAGCAAACAGGCAATGTGCGAAGGTAGGAATACCAAAGTCTAAACAAGCTAGGAGGCGCAAGGGGTTCATCCTCCTTAACGTCTTGCTTCTTTCTGTTTTTGAATTCCTTGGAAATTTCTGGCTCCTCTGCTACTAATCTCTTTTTAGTAGTATCACTATTACTTTAGTATATGAATAATGTTTTTTTTTACTTTGTTTTATTGTTAATTGTTGCTTCATTGGTTGTCTATATTGCCTCTTTGCTACGAGTTTTTTTACTTACTGCTTTGATATTGCTACTTTGTTGTTATATTATTAGGTTTCATTAGTTGTTCTTTTACCTCAAAAAGGTAGGGGTAAGATCTACATAAATCCTACCCTCCCATGTAATTTAATGTTGTTGAAAATTTCTCACCAGTGCACACCATATTCAACAACGTTGCAATATCTCTGTGGTGGAAGTGAAATGATGATCTGTTATTGCAGATTTCACTCAGAAAACTTGTGTTGCGAGTTCATCCCACTATGACAGAAACGAACAAGTTATGCCCCTGTTACATGACCATCCTGAAAGGGAAAGGGCGACGGGAGGGGTACATTCAGGGATAGTTATGTCAGAATCATTTATCATTCATGTGGTACATTAGTACATAAGTACAAAAATGAGTACATATCCAAAAGCCATATGTTAGTGCTAACTGCTAAATAAAGTAAAATAGTCTATCATAGCAAGAAAATCTACTGCTTATATATTTAAAATAGTGCTAACTTCACAAAAGGCGCATGCCTGATTTTGCGCCTGAAGGGTCCTAGACAAGAGCTGGGACCTTCTAGAGAAACCCAAGATAACCAAAAGAAAAGTGACAAACGAATGTGAAATTTCTGTCCATAACTATCACAATCATCAGTTACACGACCCCAGAAGGAAGACGCATTACCAGCTGTCCACCGAAAACACTGCAATAAATAAGAAAATGTAAAAGGTCATAGTCAATACAGAATGATGAGGAATGGCAGAGGATAAGAAACAGATGGACATGAGAGAAGCATATTTTACCTTTTAACATAGTAGTAACAGAAGTCTGCTAGGATAAAGGTTTGAACTATTTCAGATATCAAAACCATAGAAGGCCATAGACCATGACCCAATGCTACCAGCAGATGGCCGCGACTGTCCAAAACCTGTCACAAAGCAACCAAAAAATCACAAGGTTGTTTGAGCTAAATAACATGCTAACAAAATCCAAATATGTGAAAATTTGCCCAACCAATACATCAAACATCTTGATCAACCAATTAAAGAAATAATTGAACATCCCTAATTGAATTCCACATAACATAGTGAGTACTTGGTATGTGATCACAATGCAACTCCTTGCCTGCCCAACTAATGGTATTCCATACAGTACAACTTGGCCAGCCAACAAGGAACATGAAATCATAACATCATATCAGCTCGTTAATTGTTCGTCAAAAAACCATGTTGGGTTAAATCATAAAATGTGGCATCCCTACAGGAACTATGAATGACATTCAAATAAAGTTATCTGAAGAGTTTTAAAATCCAATTACTACAAGAACTGCGAATTTGCAAACCAAACCTGGAGAACCCAGTGAGCGCAGCTTAAGAACCTTGCAACACCCAATGCAAATACATAATGAGCTGTGAATGGTTCAACTATCTGTGTACAAAACAACAAAGAGGTGGTCAAAGGCAAGTAAAGGCAGTTCTCACACCGCACAAAAATAATGAGGGAGAGGGAGGGGGTTGAGAAGTCTGCATTTCATAACCGATAGCATGCAATTATACCTTAGTGTTTTGCATGACACGAAGTTGAGGTAGCACAGAAACTGCCTCCAAGTAAACACAGAACGCCCAGAAGACTCTATTGACGAAGAGATGTGATGTAGATGGATGAATTAGTAAAGCTAAGGCAGCACAAGGGATCACCTGCAGAAAACGGAAAAAAGAACAGATGCTTTCTTCTCAAAATGAAAAGAGAAAAAATTGTGCAGAGGGTAGCATCACAAGAGTCATGCAAACAAAATTACAACAAAAACAAAGAGAAATAATGACACCAGCTGCTTGAAAGAACCAAAGACATTTCACATTCTTCGATAAAACTGAAAGCCACTCTGACTCCATTCAGAGTCCAGAGAAAATTCTATGAAAATGAAAGATTCTAGCCATGGCAAAATAAGAAGCCTCTCTGGTCACTTCACTAACATGCTTTTACTAAACTGCAAAATAATATATGAACAGAGTACTACTTCAAAATGCTTACAAGCAAATAAAACAGAAACTAATAACAACGCCTCAGTCCAAATGATGATGAAAAAAATTGTATTCCCTCAGTCACATTCTGTTTCACATAATTTGATTAGTTAATGAGTTTAAGTTTTCAAATTTGACTTATGAACTACACAAGTAATAGTCATCACCTCTAATAAAACTAACTGAACCATTTTCATTATCTTAAATCCCCTAAATAACACAGATCTCAATAATTAAACACAACCAAGAAACATATATTCATGCTGGTGTGGATTTTGCCTAAGAATACACCTAATGTCCTAATGTGTGCTATATATCGTATGTGACTACACATTATGTTCAAAATACTAAGACACGATACGAAAACATTATTGGATCTGTTATCTATGAAATTATGAAGATGTTAAAATGCACAAAAATCATTTTACACATCCTGAACATTGTTATGACAATATATTATAGCTTTGTTATTACAAGAATAGAAGGTTTCCTATATATCATGTGGCGAAGTTAAATGTAGACTGGAGATTTGGAGACAGACCCTAGAGTTTAAAGGCTTCAGATTGAGAAGTACTAAAACAGACGACATGGAGTGCAAGTTTAGTATTGCACTGAAGGATTGATATACAAGTCATCCTCAAGCGAGGAAACTTCAAGTATCTTGGGTCTATCATCAAAGGAAATGAGGAGATCAACGGAGACGTTACACATCGTATTGGAGTAGGGTGGATGAAATGGAGGCTCGCAGGTCCTATGCGACAAGAATGTGCCACCAAGACTTGAAGATAAATTTAGAGTGGTTGTTAAACCGACTATGGTGTACATGGTGAAGTGTTGACCAGTCAAGAACTCGCACGTTCAAAAGATGAAGGTAGCAAAGATGAGGATGCTTCGATGATGTGTGGACATACTATGAGAGACGGGATTAGGAACAAAAACATACGGGTCAAGGTGGGAGTAGCCTCCATGGAGGACAAAAATGAGGGAAGCGAGGTTAAGATGGTTCGGGCATGTGAAGAAGAGGAGCGCAAATGTCCCGGTGAGCGGCATAGGACATGTGAGTATTTTTCCTTTTTCAATATTTTCATTGTAGCGTTTTACTCTTGCATTTCTATAAATTGTTCTCAAAAGTGATTTTCTTGAGCGGAGGGTCTATCACAAACAACCTCTCTACCCACGAAGGTAGGGGTAAGGTCGGCATACACCTCACCCTCTCCAGCCCCCACGTGTGGAACTATACTAGGTATGTTGTAGAAATAGTAACAAATGTTACAAAACTGAAAACATGCAAAAGTTAATACCTGCACGATTTTCTGATATAAATTACGTAGTAGGTCAAACAACCCTTAATATGTAAACCTTTTATGCGTCAGAAAATGTTATTCTTCATTACTTGAGAGTTGGCCAAGTACATCTAGTATTGCATAAAAGAGAGTGCCTATTGCCGGCAATCCTTTTAGACTCTGGCATTCTACAGCTTTCAATAACTATCCTACTGTTTCCTGGCAACCAGTTCATATTATAAAACAATGCAGAGATTTGTATATGGAAAAAATTATTCAGAGCAAAATAACCTTGCATCTGATAACTTAATATTATTTTCATATAATCAAAAGAATTAACAATTATGAAAAAGTCGTGCAAAAACCACTAGCAACATATTTTATGCAGAAAAAAACAAATAAGTCAAACAGTGAAACAAAAGACACCAAATCAATATTTGGAAATAGCATTGCAAGGGACGAGACCAGAGCATGATACCATTAGTTGTGCATAATACACTTATACTTTTGAATTGCTTAAACCAATCAATAGACCTTTATATCAATAAAATGACTTCTGAAGTCCAAATAACTCAAATTAGCCTCATTACTTACATGTAATATCCATGAGCACACATACATATACAAACTATAAACATAACAAGATATTTCTTGGAGATGAAAATACCAAATGAGAAACTAGCCTCAACTATGTACAACTCAAGAAGAAAACTAGAAAAAGGTATACATAAGTTGTTTGTGACTTACCACGTAATAGATTAAAAAATTGTCTTTGTCCTCCATGTAACTTGATCTAAGATTAAACCGGATCATATAAATAACCCACAAGGTCGTAGCTAACGTAGCTAAATCAAGTAAGGTGTGTATATCATATTCCATGACAAAACTGCAATACAGTCTAACAGCCAAAAACATAGCAGTGAGCTCCTGGGATTTGAGTGAAAGACCTGCAATGATATACATCAGAGTTAATCAGAACAAACTGAGGCATAGGATTGAAACAGAAATAAAAGGCCAAGGTCCCTAATAAATGTTTCAGTTTCCACATTGAAATCAAGAAAATGAAAATTTTGTATCTTCTAAGAAAGAAAGAGGATAGATGAGAAGAAAAAAAACTCAAAACCAAAATTTAATAGGATCCCTTAAAAATGTATAACTTGACGGGTTAGTGTGAGCTTATCCACGCAGTTACACACTCTCTGAATAGGAAACCATTTTCTGAAAGATCCTGGCTTTCGAACTTGGTGGGTCTCTGAGATCCTATCGATGACCTATGTTGAAGGGATATCTGTCACTTTTTATTTTTTGGACTAGTTTCTTCACTTAAATTCTCTCTAAAATGGTACAACAGACGGCGGCGCTGCCTACCAGCTAATTAGCTTCCAATGTATTCACTAGCATTGTTTTTATTAAAGGAATGGTAAAATGATCAAATCAATTGAAGATTAAAGTATTTCTTTCTTCCTGAAAATGTAAAAGAAACCACCCATACTCTTATAACTCAAATTGGATGACTTTTAAAGAGCTCAAAGAAAAATCTTTTGTCAATTTCAAATGATGACCTTTAACTAGCAGGGAAGTCATGAAAGAAAGTTTGACTACTGTACTCAATCTCAAGAAGGTTGTTTTACTCCTTTTTTTGTTCCAACTCAAAATATTGTCACTTTCCTGAATGAGAAATCTTTGTGCTGTTAATAACTGTGCTTGTTCAAAATCCCACACAAAGTTTCTAGCTTTACTTGGTTGGTCATTAGAAAAGCCTGCTTAACTGAACCTTTACAGAGCAGAGGTTTAGGTTTGCAGATTTTCTCAAGATGTCTGTTATGTTGACAGGATGCAGAAAACAATAAGCATCTATTCCTACATAGCAAGACAACAGTAAATCTGTATTAAATGTTCTTTGGTATTCTTGGAGTGAGCTGGTTAAGAGCCCGTTTGGATTGGCTTAAAAAAAGTAGTTTTTAAGTCAAAAATAAAAAGACAAACATAAATGACTTTTAAGTCAAAAAATAAAAAGTAAGGGAGACCTACTTTTGGTTTTTGACTTATTTTAAGTCATTTTAAACATATTTTAAGTCATTTTTGACCTTGCCAAACACTTCCTAACTTATTTTAAGTTATTTTTTATATTTGCCAAAAGTCAAAAACTGACTTATAAGTAGGTTTGACCAACTTTTAAGCCAATCCAAAAACCTCTAATACCAAAACTACTTTTCAAATGCTTAACAGTTGGAAGGGAGTGGGGGTAGACGAAACGCAGAGGAAGATTGGTGGCAATGCATCCCAGCATGCATATGGTGGACAGTGAGGAAGGAAAAAAGAACTCAAGAAATTTTGAAGATAGAAGCAGTCACATGCAGAAAATCAAGATGAAGTGCCTCAGTTTCTTCTATTTTTGGTGTAGACAAGACCTAATGGGGGATATAGATGATTTAGTAGAATTCAAAGGACAAGTGTAAAGTCAGTTGGACCCAAAATGTAAATCCCCTTCATCATCTCTGGTGATGGGTTTTTGTGATACATAAAATAGTAACCTTATCAACAAACAAACAAAAAACTGTGCTTGTTCAAATAGTAGGATCCATTCTTGTTCCAAAAAGAAGATTAAACCCATCTACTGAGTGGTCTTTAATAAAGGGAAAGCGATCCATAAACGATTAACAGCATGTTCAATGTTAAGCTATCTCCACTTTGGCTTTTACTTCCACCATCTCATATTTTACTTCTTTCCAATGGAGTTTTATTTTTATTTTTAAAACTAAGAGACTGCACATATACTAGTGTAACTCATGTTTACTATGTTAAGAGACATCATCTCTAGCAAGACCTCCAAATCTGAAGCAAGTGCTCTAGCACTTCTTTACAGTCACCTCACAGATCTAAAACTGCTAGCTACGAGAAGACATACTGCTTTACACAGCTGAGTGTACTCCTTTTGACTAATGTTTACAATGAAAAAGAAAAAAAAAACAAAGCAAGTTTTGCAACTACTTCATTTTAACCTACAACAGTGATTGCACTCTTTAAGAACAAGGCACCGAAAGGCAAAGTTGATAAAATTTACTGGTGGATCATACAATTCACTAGTCACATTAAAAATACTACAAAATCAACACCACTCAATAAAATTTAAAATGTATCTCTTAACCAAAAAGGGGCATAGCATATGACTACAGCAGACAAGATTCCCCAACCCCTTTTCAACACAATCCTACTCTTCAAACCTAAGAAAAAAGTAATTTTAAAAAACAATGCAATCAATCGTGAAAAAATCTGCTCTAGAGGTCCATAACAATACAATATCTAGTAATAACCCTTCTACTATTTCTTCACTTCAAATTTCGAATCCAATAAACAAAACCCTAGAATTCATCAGTAGCTGAACCAAAAAACCTCTAATCTACGAAGTTCGCATATTTTTTCCGTAAAACATATTGTCTCTACCCTAAATGACCAATCAATAAACCTAACAAAACCAATCTACTACTTAGATCTTCCGAAATTCAGGTCAAAGAAGCAATCTTTTCTAATTCATCCGTTCAATAAACAATAAAAAGAAGGCTTCTTTTTGAAGAAATTGAGGTAAATAAATTACCGGCACAAGTTTTTTCTTTCATGAGCTTGTAGATGAGAACGGAGATTCCAATTGAATGAACAGCTTCAGCGGCGACGAAAAGATTATCGTGATCGTGGACGATGGCGCGTAGCAACACCAACGCCGCCATACCGGTAATGACGGCCAGAAAAGCCTTGACCTTTGGCGGTTGCCGGCGGACCCATGTCGACACGACTTGGATCGGCCTCCTTGTCGTCCTCATACTGATTTTTCTCGATTTGTGGATTTACCCGAAATTCGACGATGAAATCTAAGATTGAAATATTGGAACTTCAAAATGAAAAAAATAGCACTAGTAATTTAGGAATCCTGTTTGGAGTTGGACTGGGACACCACTAACTATGCACCTACCTACCTTGTGGTTGGATATATTTATTTATATTTTTCTTTAATTATGCCTTGTGAAGTAGTATATACTTCTTGGACCAATATTATTATGTGATTTAGCAATTGTAATTCTAAAATTACAGCATTATTTATCCCTATAATTAAATGTCTCAATATATAATAGATCTTTCAAATAAAATCTTATTTTTCTAAAATATGGCAAACTTTTTGAAGGTTACGTTAATATGATGAGGCCATGGGGTGTAATCTGGCCTTTCAGATTTTTTAAATATCAAATTAAATTATTTGTTACCACTAAATTAACGCTCTTTGTGAACATAATTCTAGAGTTTTCTTCACCACTGAATAAACTCTTTGGGAACATAGTCTTACCATTTGAATCTGAATTGCCTCTAGGAACGAACAACATGAATATGATGGTACCGACACAAGAGTATCAACAGGTGGTTGCAAAATCATAAGGTTGCAAATGCAGCTAAACTGAGTTCAAGAAACAAGATAGCAAGTTTGGATAAACAGAAACTAATAGCAATTCCAGGTAAAAAAAGAAAGAATCAGACTAACCAAATCTGACTACACATTCTATACTAATTCTTACAAGAACCTTGTTAGTTCTACTCCTCTTTCTTCTTCTTCTTTTTTGCTGGACCTGGGGACTTCAATTGTATTTCCCCCACATTCTGGTAAGCTAGAAACAACTTCTGAATGTCAGGTAAAATGTATTAATCAAAACGAAGCTGATCTTTTCAAGACAGGTTTCAGCTGCTTGTCCTCCTCAAGTGAAATCATTCCCAGATGGGATGGGTCTTCAAGCATCATCTTTGCCACCAAATAACCAGCAATTGACCATGTTTGGTATTTACGAGCTTGCTTGCCAATGAATCGGCCAAGTTTTCCATCATAATATTCAGGCCACCCATCCTTGGACAAGCGTTGTTCAGCAACTTCAATGGCACGCCTTGCAAGCTGAGGTCTCCCCGTCTTGATACATGCTGCTGTGAGGAGCCATAGAAGCACTGTAGCCAGAGACAATCAAATATGAGAGGGACCTACACACTTCTTTTTATCATAATAGGCCATACAACGAAAACCACAATTATAAAATACTATACATGGGCTGAGCGGCACACATTCATGACAAAATCTTTCTGTCAATGATGTTTCTAGAGAATTTAATACCCAGTTTTAGGAAGTTTCTGAAGTCCATGGGCTTGTTTTGTTAAGAACTAAGAGTGATTCAATATCCCAAACAAATTATGTAGATCAATCAGTTCATCCCTATTATATTCCAAAATTCAGTTAAAACCATGGAACAAAACAAGTTAAATAAGTACCTGGCCATGATCCCCCATTGTGATAGCTCCATCTAGTGTTTTTTGGGTCGCATCCTGTTACAATCCGCCACTCATGACCCTCTATAGCCGGATAACAAACCTTCAAGGGCATCTCTCCTACCAATTCGTGCCAGCGTGACTCAATAAGTTCCATGATCTTGGTTGCCTGTTCGGGGGTTGCTAAGCTTGATAAAATTGCAATACAGTTGCCTAAGCAAAACCAACGGAAATCCATGTTTGAAGGACCAACATTTCCAAGGAAATAACCACCAGAAACTGGCATGAAATCAAAAATCCATTCTGGAAGAGAATCAGGCATGACATTAAACTTGTTGACTGCTGTGTGGGAATATTCTTCAGTTTTATATCGGTAAATGTCATTAAGTTGCTTTAAATCGAGCCAAAAATAATTTCTCATGTGGTAGCTCAACGCATGCAGTCTCTTCACAATCCGTTCTACGAACTCCTTCCCTTCAGCATCATGCTTGAGTAAAAGAAGTGCACACCTTAAAGCCATGAAGAATAGTGCTTGTATTTCTATTGGGTACCCATACACACCCTGATATGTTTGTTTACCACAAAGTAGTCAGTGAAACTGCAGAATATAAGTGCATACTTAAGCACAGAAGATACAGAAGGGCAAGTTTCTTTTAGTTGCAGCAAACACTTGCACATTATGTATTCGAATGTAAAGGTTGATATGAAAAAAGAAGAGAGATAAAGAGAGACATGTTTACAAGAAATGTTTAGGGAACTACAGAAAGAGATGCCACTTGAAAAAATTTCCACCTAATCTCAACATTTCATGCTACATGAAGAGATGTACTACAGCTATGAGAGTCCTATCTTTCTAGTAAAATAAGAGTACAATATTCAGCTTATCTCAAGTTGGTGAAACCAATTATGTCATGGCAAAAGAGCATATATTATTTGGACTCCACAATATACAAGCAGCATGTCTATGAACAATGACGATAAAAGAATATGAGTTTGAAAATATGACAACCCTATCCGAAGGGGAATTAGAGTTACTGAAATTTATAACCTCCATAAATTTTCAGTATATCAAACATATGGACACATACTGAGTATGTATATCATTTCAGAACAGTAAGAACAAGCTTAAAAAAGAAGAAACTCACCATTCTACGATCTATCATAGAGCACCCATCGGCACAAAGAAGAGTTGGAAATGTGTCAAACCCCTCTGAAAGGCATAAACTGAGTATCAAACGCATACCCTTCTGGCATTCAGGCAGCTCAGACAAGGAGGTGTCCCCTGTAGACTTTGTGTATGCACGAAGTAATATAATCCACCAAAATCCAGAATCAATAGGAGCCACTCTTCCTATTGCACTCTCACCAAAATCTGCAATTAATGTCTCGGTATTTCTAACCGGATCATGGAGTACTTTGAAACTAGCTGGCATTACACCCTCTCCCAGTTGGAACCGGTCTATCTTTTTCTCCCATGATTGAAGACGAAGAGTTTTCAAGAGGAAATTCTTTACTATTTCGGGTTCCCTGTTCATCAGAAAAGCCAGCGCACTTGGAACAAAATCTCTGACAAACACCTGAAGTTAAAGATGGCTATTACCAAACATCTTGATCATGAATAACAACCAATACAGAACTTTTGTACAACTACCTCCTCCATGTACAACAAAAAGAATCTTTTTCCATTATGTCTTTAGAAACATTTATCAACTACAAGAAAGCCAGACAAGTGCATTGACCGATGAACTTTGCAAGAATACAACTCCATTGCTCACTGACCTGACTTTCTTTCGAGTCTTCTAACAGCAAAGGAAATTATCCTGTCCAGAAATTAGTGTATCTAGAAGATAGCTAGAGTGGAGATCCCAGTAAATCAGGAGTTTGGAGTTGGGGAATACAGTGCCCAGAACACATAATTGGCATTCAATTATATCCAAATATTAACCCTTTCAATTGAACAAGGAAACTTTCATTATTATGGAAGGATAAAAGGTTAGAACTCATTAAGTGAAAGCCTACAAAAATATCTCAGAGGAATAAGTTGGCATCTCTACTCCCCTCTGAATAGTGATCTTCTGGCAATTAGCATAATTTATCAAGAGCCAAACATTGTTGACCAATAAATTTATTGCCTTGCAATGATTATAAAAGGGCACTTCGTATTTGGATCAAAAGCATAAGAGAGTAATAGTACATGGTTCCCAATGGTAAAACTAAACTGACCGGATTATTATACTACAGAATACAAATATCCCATGCACAAGTAATCAAGTATAAGCTGTTTTCTACTGTAGTACTGTTACATAGCGCAAAAATTATTCAATCAAATCAACTATAGATAAACTTTACACGAGGTAATGGTAATTCTAATTCCTATAGCAACTGCAGAGTATGTAAATGCCAAATTATGAAATCAATGATTCACACTAAGCAAGCATAAAATTCTTCCAGTGACAGAGACAAAGTTAACTACTCAATACAACAATGCACACACCATTGACAATGTAACAATTACAACATAACAGGCTTTACCTGATCATAGTTAAGCTTTTCATCTGAATTATCTAGTGCAGCAATTGTCCCAACAGGCTGTCCACGAAAGTGCACCAACGTACGCCTCAAAGAGTCCCAAGCCTCAGCAACCATAGGATGCGGCCCTTGCCCAAAAGGTGATCTGGGAGTAGTGAACTCAGATCTTTTTGATGGAGAAAATATACAATCAAAATGCTCCAAAGCACGGAAGAAATTTTCAGCTCTAGAAGGGGGATGAGGAGAGAACCCCAGTTGAGTTTCAGTAAGGGACTTCTCATCATATGAGCCTTGCCTCTCAATGTTCAAGTTTCTTGGCCTAGGTAACCTCGAGAAATCAATGTCTTCCAATTCAGTTACACTACTACATGAATCAATATTTCTTATACTACTATCATTGTTAGATACATCCCCGGAATGCGTTGACATTCTTGAAGCCTCTATGGATTTACAAACTATTCAGAGGCTCAACAATCTGCATTAAAATCACAACTCAGCACCATGCATACCGATAAAAGTTTGAATAAGGGGCATAGCTTGAAGAGACTAAACGAACCAAGAAAATCAATCATAGCCCTTTTTCTACTTTGGCCCTTTGATATCTCATTAATAAACAGTAGACGCATTAACCCAAATTAACAGACCAAGAACCTTAGATTCAACTATCAGGATTCTCTTTCTTTAATTTTTCTTTCTTCTTTCGAATAAAACAGGGGAATCATTACAACAGATGTATAAAAATCGATAACCCATATCAAAATTTCAAACGGAACGCAATCCAATGCATGCATATACTACTAAAAATCTCACAGAAAGCCACATAATGAAGAAGACAAAACACAAACTAGTTGGATGTCAATCGATTCTATAAATTTATCTCTATTATCGACTGTTTTATTACGCTCTATTTGGACCCATTTCACATATAAACAAGAAAAGTAGTGCACCTTACACTCAACTATCAAGATTCTCTTTCTTTAATTTTTTCTTTCGTCTTTCGAATCAAACAGAGGAATCATCACAACAGATGTATAAAAATCGACAACCCATATCAAAATTTCAAACGGAACCCAATCCAATGCATGCACGTACTACTAACAATCTCGCAGAAAGCTACAGAACGAAGAAGACAAAACAACTAGTTAAGGGTCGATCGATTCTATAAACTATCGATATTATCGACAATTCCACTACGCACTGTTTGAATCTATTTCACCAAAAATATAAACAAGAAATCATAAATACAATAAAGAAACCATGCTCTTGAATGGGCATTTGCAACTTACACATACGACGACCGAAACCGGATGAAAAAGCAAGAAAGAGCGTTGGCATGAATCATCAATGGCGGACAAAAAAAGTAGAAGAAAGAAAGAAATAGTAATGGGAAAGTGACAGGTTACTCACAGATGAATGGCGGAATGGATTTTGGATCGTTGCTTGTGCTACTGCGAGTCTGCATTATTTGTGTACGTACCATCCATAGCTGGGTCACGGAGAGAATGTGAACTGCCAATAATCAATTACTTATTTTCTGGCATTTGGATTTTTCCACCCTCTCTAGTCTCTACCAATATATAAAGGGGTTCGGGGTACACGAGAGTTGTGTATAAATTCTTTAAAAAAAATTAAAATAAAATTTATTAAATTCTTTTTTAAAAAATTAAAGTAAATTTAATATATTTAAAAACTACATAAAATATTTTGTAATTGCAAGTTGACATAATTAATTATTCAAAATTTTAAAGGATTGGTAAGAAATTAAATATCTACTATTGTTTTGTCTTTATTAAAGATTCTAATTTTGATTTTACATTGCAGGTGAAGATGTTAATTATAGCATTCTTGGAATCTATGTTACTTCAAATTCTCACATTTATATTGGATTATTCAAAAATAAATATTCCATATGTTTAATAATAGTTGTTCACTGTTGACTTGATACAACTTTTAAGAAACAATAAATAATAGGGATAATTTTATTATATTATCCTTTGATTTTATTAAATTTAATTTTTTGAGAAATGTGTTAGATGATAAATAGTGAAGTATTTGATAACATGGATAAAATAGACACAAAAGATAAATTATTTTTTGATTTTTTAAAATTGGACAAGTATTATTGGACAACTATTTTTAGGATAATGGACAACTATTATTGAACGGAGGAAGTATAACTTTTAAAAGATACAACGCAAATTTGACAATATGTATTACTACGTAACTTTGCAAGTAATGCCTCTCCTATAAAATATCAAACCTCATTACAAGAAAGGGCAAATATGGAAGGAAAAAAATTAAAACATTCATCTTAAACTTTGAACAATTCAATTATTCTGAACGATAAAAAAAAAATCTCAAAAATTTAATTAATATGGAATGTAGAGAGTAAGAATCTAAGCAAAGCAATCGATAGCTTGGAACAACATTGCTCTACAAATTCAAATATGTTACCAATCAGTTTGCCTAACTAGAGGTCTAAAGATGTAGCTACACTACAATTTGGTTTGATTCAAAACTTTACCAAAGAAGTTTCGTGTTCCCCAGTACTCCAGCAGTACATGATGACATGACATGTATATACATAATATAGCTAGTACTCCTTCGGTTTCTTTTTACTTAGGCTCAAATTCATTGATGGCCCCCTAAAGTTGATAATAACTTTCACTTAAACATTTTTAATTAAACTTTGTTCATTTTAGGCATCTCATGTCAGGCTCTATAGTGTGTCATTTTGACACTCGCTATTGACGTGTGAGAGGCTTATTTAGCCTATTTTATTTTATTTTTTCTCTTCTTCTTCCCCATTTTATAGTCATTATCTCTCCCATTATTTCTCAAAGCTTAAAATACTTCAATGGAGGTTAAATCTTTTGTTATAATAATTTCAATTTAAATTTCGTATTGCAAGCTCAGGTAAACCCAAAAAGAAATAAGAAATTGAACCCATATCAACAACACCCCAAATCATGTAAAATTCAACCACAATAATCCTAAAGAAAAATGTAAAAATGATTCTTCAAGTGTATCTTTGGTCACAATTGCCCACATACAACCCAACAACTCAAAATTTCATAAAATTAAAGAAAAAGAGATGCATTCTAAAAAATACAAACCATTATTGTTATATATTTGCACCTCTTAACCCTAAATCAAATGAAGAAATGTGACCGAGGGTGCAGTGAAGAAGACGGTTAAAATCCGGTAGAATATGTCTGAAAAAACCATGAAAATGAGAAATAAAACGGGGAATATGACTGTGTGGATGTTGGTGTGACGGAAAAGGCATTGAAAATGGAGGAATATGACAGTGTAGATTGTGTGGGTGTGAGTTTATGGCAGAAAAAATAAGGCCCAAAAAATAATAAAAATGGAATGGAGAAGACGACTGAGGAAGCTGTTGGGGGTGTTGCATTTTTCATTAAATTTGTGAAAATATTTTATTTAATTTTTTTTGGAAAAAAAAGACCACATGTCATTTATTCATTGGTTACTTTGTCATATATGTTAATTCTTATTTTTTTCTCTTTAATAGTGGACACGCTTGGTGTTCACACACTTGGAGTCAACATGTGCTTGAGAAAAAAATGTCAAAATGAACAAAGTTTAGTTAAAGTGTCTAAGTGAAAATTGTTGTCAATTTTAAGGGGCCATCGATGTGTTTGACCTTTACTTATCTAAATTTGACTTTTTACTTGTCATTTTTGAAAAATCAAGAGATGATGGAGTAATATTTTTTACCTATTATGTCTTCAATTTACTTAGATAATTAATATTTTTTGAAAAAGATAGAACATCTTTAATAAGTAAATTGATTTTGACATTCTAATATTAATTAATAGAAGTAAAATAATAAACTCACTATTATTTTCTTAATAGATTTATCAAGTCAAAAATTGACCAGTAAATAGGACAAGGTACTAATTTCCATCCTCCCAAAATTAAGAAAACATTGCTATGCTCTTTGCATTGGTTATTACTCCGTCTATCTCAATTTATGTGACTTACTTTCTTTTTTAGTCAGTCCCAAAAAGAATGACATATTTCTATATAAAGTAACAATTTAGTTATAAAATATTTATTTTACCCTTAATAAAATAATTTACAGTCACATAAATTTCTATCAGTCATTTTGGACCAAAAATTTTAAAAGTATTTTTTTCTTTCTTAAAATGAGACGGAAGGAGTACTATGTATGGTTCAGTCTTACGCCATGTGAGAGGTGGGGACTCTGCCAAAAAGCATGCAACTATAGCAAAAATGTTTTGTCCTAACACATGTGTCTTTTTAGGAATTCAAAACTCAAAAAAATTGAAGTAATTATTAGACTTAACTATTTACCTCCTTTTAATAATGTTTAATTTTCGAGAAACATCAAATATATAGGAATGTACGGAAAAATATTTTTAGTTAGAAAATGAACAACTTTCACATATAGCAAACAAAAAAATCATATTTGTATGTTATAGCAAAATTTGCATAATTGCGCTCCATAGGAAACATATATATGTATAATTCGCTATACATATACAATTGAAAGCTGTCTATTTCGCTATACATATATACAAAAAGAAGCAATTGTATAATTCGTTGACTCCTCTTCATAATTGTATAATTTCGCTAGCAAGACATTTGTATAAATTGTTGTTAGCCTCTCGTTTGTATAAATCGTTGACAAAAATATTTGTATATAAAAAATCGCTCTCTCTTTCGCTTTATACAAACATAAATTATACATTATACAAGCATAAAACTGGGCAGGGGAATATTTTTATTGTATAATTATAAGTGTATAGTACGAATATATATGTATCTGCATGTGTATATACAATTTTCTCTCGCTTTATACAAACAGAAACGCAATTTATACACTTCTGTTGTATAAAGCGAGAGAGGCGAGCACAGAGGGAGTGAGCGAGAGAGGAAAGTGGCGAGCGAGAGTTTGAGGGAGAGAGGCGCTGACAAACAGTTTGCTACAGGATACAATTAAATCAAAGTGTGATTATACCATTTAATTTGAATTAATAGTTTGTCATTATGTACAATTTTCCCTTATAAAATTCGGCTAGAATTTGGTCATAATAGTATTTTATCTATGTTATTTTATTTTTTTGAATATTTTTACTCTTTTAATTTTAATACATTTTAACTAAAAATGAAAAAAAAATCAATTTATTTTAAAATAAAAAAAATATTATAGTTTTTTTAAATTTCTAGCCAATTTCTGGCCAATTAGCATTACCCATAATGTAATATACACTAAAATATCTTTTATTTTAGGGAAAAGGGTCAAAAATACCCCTCAACTTTGTTTTATTTGGTTGACTATACCCTTGCCGTTAAAATAAAAATTATTTTTGTCCTCTGCCGTCTACAAACTTGTCACATTTACCCCTCAATTGGATGGAAACCCCCAAATCAACAAAAATAACCCGATTTACTTAAATTAACCAATTTTTAACCCGACCCGACCCATCAAATGATATAACCCACCTATGTTCATATTCATTTTTAACCTAATTTATCTGTCTCCCTATTTCCTACTTCCTACTGTTCATCTTCATCACTTCCTTGAGCTTCAAATCAAACATTCTTCTTGCCTTCTTTTTCGTCTTTTCCGCAGCTCACATCTCGGGCATCATTATGCCATTACATGCATCTCTTCAATACCCCATTCTCTTCTTTAGAACCTGCCCTAAATCCGATACTTCCAGCAACGTTAAATTCGAAATCTCATTAACTATCGCTGATACTCTCCCTGATAGAGCCAACTTTGATTCGTGAGCTGATGTTGTGAAATTTGAACTGATTAACGGTTTAGTAAAGCTGTAGAAATGGATTTCATAATTTTTTTTGAATCTTGGACTGTGGAATCATGAATGCACATAAGGTGTTAGATATGTGGAAATAGTTCTGGAACGGTAATATAGAGAATTAGAAATAAATTGATTGAAACATCTCATGATTATGGCATAAAAGCTTCTGACTGAATTGCTTGGGCTTTGTAATGGTGCCGGAACAGTGAATACGGCGACGATGGGTTTAATCGTCTGGGAAGTAGGAAGGTTGGGAAAGTCGAGGTTTTAGGCTTACTTACTTGTATTTACTTAATCTCATTAGGTTATGGAAATGTTATTCATGTCTTTAAAAATGTATTTTCCTCCATTGTTTTTTGCCTTGATCTCAAGATGAAGATGAACAAAGCGGGTCATATATTAGATGGGTCGGGTCGGGTTAAAATTGGTTAATTTAAGTAAATCGGGTTATTTTTGTTGATTTGGGGGTTTCCATCCAATTGAGGGGTAAATGTGACAAGTTTGTAGACGGCAGAGACAAAAATAACTTCATTTTAACGGCAAGGGTATAGTCAACCAATAAAACAAAGTTGAGGGGTATTTTTGACCCTTTTCCCTTTATTTTATATTGAGTGAATGTCTAAGGTTTTGTTTCATTGTTCAAAATAGATGTTTGATTTATTTTTTTCATATTTGTCTTTTCATTTATTAAAGTTTTATATTTTTTTAGAAGATAAATTACACTACTTACAAAATTACTCGTATATTTATTATTTCACAAAGACAATAGTAAAAATTCGAGCCGTCAATATGGGCTAGGCCTGTTGGGCCGGCCTGGTCTAACCCGGGATTTAATAGGGCTGGGCTAAAAAATTTGGAGCCTATTTTAAAAAAGAGCTTTTTAGCCCAGCCTGAATAAGTATGCTGATTTGTGGGGCTTGAGAAATATAGGTAGGTCACTTGTTGCTACTCGAAATTGGTTACATGGTTTTTCTTAAATTGGTAT
>NW_006239226.1:335075-351248 GCF_000226075.1 Solanum tuberosum
CAAAACAGTTAGGTTAATATTTCTATTTAGATATTTATACTTTTACTTGAAAAAAAACTTAATAAATATTATAAAGATAATTTTATTTGTGGATTTGATTAACAAGTAGTAACATTAACACCATGTAATATTGTTTTGTCGATATTTATGATAATATTTTTAAATTATAATTTAATTTAATAATTATAAAAATATATATAACTTTTAAAAAAGTGGGCTGGCCCGGCAAGCCTGTAGCCCACGTACTCGTGGGTTGGGCAGACCGTTTTCTGGCCCACACCAAAAATGGGCTAGCCTGGCCTGGCCCGTAAAATGTCAAAGCCTGTATGGGTTAGCCCGGATGGGGTGGGCTAGCCCATATTGACAACTCTAGTAAAAATTATGATTTACGTTATGTTCTTAAGTTTTTCTTAATATTTGTGCATTGTTTCACAAATTCAGTCAATATGAAAAAGAGAATATTTTATATTATGTATTTTTTTTTAATAGGTATAAAATAAGCTAAAAAATAACACTTATTTTGAAAATGGGAAAGTATATCGTGCTTTTGATTCTTGAAGAATCCGGGACTTTAAGTTGGTTAATCCATTGATTTGTAGTCGAAAATTGCTATAGTCAGTTTGAGTCAAAAGGAAAAAAGTGAGTTTCGTTGAAAATTGAACCTTGAGTTGGAATAAGAAAAGACTCTTTGATTTTTGTAATACATAAATTATCTTAATTTTTGAATTAATTTGTTAGGTGAGATTGTTTGGTTTGACGATAAGTTAAAGTTGATATTAATTACTTTTTATCTCACCATTAAAAATAAGGAAAAAGGCTCAAAAATGTCATTTAACTTTCAGAAAATGCTCATTTATGTCATCCGTTAAAAGTTTGGCTCATCTATGTCATTATCGTTTAAAAAAATGCTCATTCATGCTATTATTTTTTAACAGTTATTTTGCAAAATCATTTTTTACACGTGACCAATTATAATTCGACGTCATTATTTTTTTATAAAAAGAAATTCAAAACTATGAATAAAAATTGAATTAAAATAACTCACCCAAGTAAAGACCCACCCAAATTTAAAAAAATCCCTATAACCCATCAGTAACCCAATTCTTTCATTCAATTTGTTGTTTTCCTGCATAGAAAAATTGCTTGCATATTTGGGTGTAAGATGTTTTGTACTCCCAGCTGTTGTTGAAGCTATGTCGATTTATACTTATCCATTTCTCACATTGGGTTTCATCGCCAGAAGTGAGGGGGTCTGGGAAGCAACGACTGCATTGGATCTTAGGGCTTTTTAGATTAAAAGTGAATGAAAGAATTAGGTTACTGATGGGTTATAGAGATTTTTAAAATTTTGGGTGGGTCTTTACTTGGGTGAATTATTTTAACAATTTTTGTTAAGAATTTTGATTTTTTATTATTAAAAAAATAATGACATGGCCGAATTATAATTTGTCACGTGTAAAAAATGGTTTTGTAAAACTACTGTTAAAAAATAAAGGCATGAATGAGTCTTTTCTTAAACGGTAATGGCATAGATGAGCCAAACTTTTAACAAATGTCATAAATGAGCCTTTTCTGAAAATTCGATGGCATATTTGAGCATTTTCCCTAAAAATAATATACATCGCATTAATTATTACTTGCATGTTTACAAAATGTCCTCCATTTTAGATTTCATATTCCTTAAGAAACTAGATAAGTTTATCATTATATCCTTATTTAGCGTTCTCTTGAAGTCAAGTTTTTAACAAATGAACATAATTAATTTATTTTGATTAATTGAATTGACAAATGAACATGAATTAATCATTTAATTTTCCTATGTTGGTCAAATTTATACTTTCAAGGCTAATAACTCTTAATGGTAAAATAGAAAGAATAGTGTTATTTATGTAGTATTAGTTTTGTGAAATGACAAATATTAAGAAACATTTGTTTTTAATAAAGACGACAAATAAATATAAGGGTAATGCTAAATGACTAGAAAATTTGGCCAGAAATTTAAAAAATTTATATATATTTTTTATTTTAAAACAAATTGATCTTTTTTCCATATTTTTAATTAAAAGGTATTAAAGTAAAAAGGTAAAAATGTTCAAAAAGATAAAATAACATAAGTAAAATACCATTCTGACCAAATTTTATGGCTAAAAGGATTTTTCCTAAATATAAATGGAGGGATTAGTGAAAAAGAATTTGAGAGACTTTTAGAGTACTTTTGTCGTTTTTATAGTTTTATCACTTTTATCCATAAATAATTAATCTCATTATTATTATTATTATTATTATTATTATTATTTCAAAGAAAATTACGCGGTTAAGCAAATTTATACCACTTAATTACTCATCATAGCTATAGTTTGCTATAATTATCATTCGCAACTAATATTATACATTAATTACGTGGGCTGACTTCCAGTTTGTGTAATTAGCCATGTTTGTATATGTATAATTTGCCAGAAAATACAAATACATATGCATAATATACAATTATCTATCCGATATACATATATAATTCACCTCTCTTCCACTCTCTGCCCTCTCTCACTCGCCTCTCTCCTCCTTCTCCCAATCTCGCTCGCCTCTCTCCTCCCTCTCCCAATCTCGCTCGCCTCTTTACTCCCTTTCCCAATCTCGCTCGCCTCTTTACTCCCTCTCTCAATCTCGCTTGCCATATATACAAATACATATGTATAATTTACAATTATCTAACCGATATACCTATACAATTCACCTCTCTCCACTCTTTGCCCTCTCTCGCTCGCCTCTCTCCTCTCTCTCGCAGTCTCGCTCGCCTCTCTCCTCTCTCTCGCAGTCTCGCTCGCCTCTCTCCTCTCTCTCGCAGTCTCGCTCGCCTCTCTCCTCTCTCTCGCAGTCTCGCTCGCCTCTCTCCTCTCTCTCGCAGTCTCGCTCGCCTCTCTCCTCTCTCTCGCAGTCTCGCTCGCCTCTCTCCTCTCTCTCGCAGTCTCGCTCGCCTCTCTCCTCTCTCTCGCAGTCTCGCTCGCCTCTCTCCTCTCTCTCGCAGTCTCGCTCGCCTCTCTCCTCTCTCTCGCAGTCTCGCTCGCCTCTCTCCTCTCTCTCGCAGTCTCGCTCGCCTCTCTCCTCTCTCTCGCAGTCTCGCTCGCCTCTCTCCTCTCTCTCGCAGTCTCGCTCGCCTCTCTCCTCTCTCTCGCAGTCTCGCTCGCCTCTCTCCTCTCTCTCGCAGTCTCGCTCGCCTCTCTCCTCTCTCTCGCAGTCTCGCTCGCCTCTCTCCTCTCTCTCGCAGTCTCGCTCGCCTCTCTCCTCTCTCTCGCAGTCTCGCTCGCCTCTCTCCTCTCTCTCGCAGTCTCGCTCGCCTCTCTCCTCTCTCTCGCAGTCTCGCTCGCCTCTCTCCTCTCTCTCGCAGTCTCGCTCGCCTCTGTCCTCCCTATAACATGTAGCTACGAATTGTAATTATCAAACTATAGCTATGGAGAGTAATTAAGCTATTTTTGAGTGGCTATATGTGAAAGTTCCTCTTATTTCAATAGTCCTGACTTTGATGTTTGGGTGCCTTAATTTGGGCCCTCAATCTTTGTGTTAGTATTGGGTTCTGGTGTCACTTTCACGTTTGAGCCCGTATTCTGGAAACTAATTGGGCTAAACCTGGAGTTGATCATCTACCTTGTAAAATTGATTGCCAGCTCGGCACCCACACAAGTATCCAATAATTTTGTCGCCTCAGCTAAAACTCAAATTAAATTTTATAATTTTAATTTATTTCATTGATCACTAGTTTACACCGTATCCTAATTTTCTTTTGTATTGGAGCTTTTATATTCAAAAGTCAGCATATAAACTTGGGTAAATTTCAACATAACTCTCACACACATTATATGTATCTGATTTCTTAAATTGATTCTCAAGTTATAATCTGCTTTACCTAATTTTGAAGAGAAAGTAGCTCAAAGTTCACAATAATTGTCTCCTTTGACGATTAAGATATTATTCTGATTAACTTTATGTATATCTTATTAGTATCACTTTAAAATTTGTGCTCACTGAAATTAGAACCATCTAGAAAGTATATAATTTGCTCTTTGGTTCAAAATATGACTAGTAATGTTGTTATGTAGAAAACAAAACAAATTGTTTTCATCTTCAGACTTTCAGCAATTGGATCGATCGGTCATCGGAGATATGTAGATATCAAAGTATGTGACAAATTAAAAAGAAAGCCACTGTAAAAAGATTTGTTCTTTGCAAAACATTTGGCATCTCTTAAAGTAGAAATTCCAGGAAGTAAAGTTAACAAAGTTTTCACTTTTCACATGTAACTAAAAATGTCACTATTAAAGGTTAAGCTGGTTATACGTAACCTTTCATTTTTTTTATCACAAGTCACAAGTTCGAATCTTGAAAATAAAGTTAAACACTTAGTATTTTAAAGTGAGATTTTTTTATACAAACTTGAACTAGTTGAATTTAGAGGTAAGTTTAAAGTACAATATATGAGTTCACGAAAATCTTATATTTTTTGCTCAAATATATAAGGTATCTTTAAATACTCCCTCAGCCTCATTTATCTATCATTTTAGCTCTTTTAAGTTTTACGTCTGTTAAAAAATAATAAATATAAAGTACAATTTATTAAGTTATTTTTGTTTGATAAAAATAGATGGTTGTTTTATTTCCTCTTAAATATTTAGATTTTTATTAATATTAATGGTATAATTCAAAATAGTTATCAACTTTAGTTTTTTTTTTTATCCCACCCGGCTCTCATCTTTTTTGCTCCTTTGATCACTCGAACAGTTATAATCTTGAGTTCCAAAAATTATGTAATTATTTTGGGATAATTTTTACTTGTTAATATGGGATGAAGGGAGTATAAATCGTATTCAATTATTATTGTATATTAACTTGAAATCTAATTAAAAATTTATAATGGCGCCGCGCTCCGATAGTCAAACCAAAATGAGAATTTAATCCAACGGCTATAAAACATCCTTAATACAACTTCAAATCAGTGAGTGACAACTGTCACACACAACACATAGCTTTTAGCTTTAGCCTTTGCTATATAAATTAGTTGAGCCTAACAATTCTGTCTCAGCTACTCACTTGAACTTGTCCAAATTCTAATTTTCAAGTAGAAAAAATAAACTTCATATTATACCCTTTTTAATATATATATTTTTTCATGTATCCACATAGAAAAAATACAGCCTCCTCAATCTTGGAGTTTTTTTCACTAAATCCTTTACCATATCCAGTTTTATTATTTTTAGCTGTTATTTTTATATTTCTAGGTATTCAATGGTTTGTTTCCTATGAAGAAGTGATGGAAGCTACTGAAGAAAGTTTTGGTTGGATACTTATGATTGTGCCACTTGTCTTGTTATTCGCCGTCAAGTGGTTATCCACGGTGGACCCACCAGATTGGTTTTTTGGCGGGTCACCGTGGGACCGACGGCGAAGAACGTATCAAATGCCGTCGGAAGGAAGCTCACCGTGGGGGGTGGCTGCTTTAATTGTGTTGTTACTAATATTGTTGCAGTATCAGTCTACTTTTCTTGATATGTGGTTTTTATAATTATAGAGGAATTAATTAAGTGTGTAAATTATGTAACTATTGTTTGTAATTTATCGAATTATTATTTTCGTTTGGATAAGATCAAGATTTTCAGTAAAGTGATTTTCATATAGATCAAGAATTCAGTATTTTGAGTTCTTCATTTTATTTTACTATATTTTTATTAAGAATTCAAATTACTGATTTTTTTTATAATTATCTCCAACTCTTACCTTTATTTTACTACTTTATATTTGTTTTCAAGTCTATCGTTCTGATTAATCTTATTTTTTTATTAAAAATAATAATAATAATCAAACGCAATTTTAATTTTATAATAATATTTAAAATTTACGGACAACCGCGTACTTAATTTAGTGGAATGTACTAGAACTAAAGATAAAGTTGATTGGCCTACTTTGTCATTTATATTACTCTATCTATCTATATATCTATATATATATATATACTTGATTGGTATGTTGTGTTTAAAATGGATGATTAATCATGATGGTAGGGTAGATAAAAAACTCCACAATCTTGAGATAATTACTTGTGGTGGTTAGCTCTCATTTATTTGGTGTGGTCTTTTTAAGCTTTACATTCATTGAGGATAGATGAACTACTAACCCAAAAGAGTAAATTGTTCACTCAATTCAAATTTTAAGCAAAGTTTTATGAGTGGTTGAGTCACGCATTCTCTTCTACCGACAAATAAATTGGTTAATGTTTTAACATAACAAGTGTGAGAAATAAGAAAGGGAGACTCTTAAGTGGTACTAGAAAAAACACTTTAGTGCACAAAATATTTCATGTTCAAATAAAAATGGAAAAGGATCGCTCCCATAAAAAAAGTATGATATAAACATCGGTAATGCATAGTGTTAGTATGTTTGGTATTTTCTTGAAGATAAATAAGTTTCTACTTATTTTCTTGTGTTCAGTATGTGAACAAAAAGTATGAGCTTTTAAAAGCATTTGTATATAATCCTGACAAATACTATGGAGAATGGAGATGGATGAGGCGTGGTAGGTGTTGGGTGGTGGGATAGGGGCAATGGTGGCCGGTGGGTGGGGGAGAAGATGAGGTGTGTTGAAGGGTGGAGAGAACACAATCAATGGGACTTGTCACTAGTAGAATTTGTTTTTCCTACTCCCATAGGCCACAACGGAAGACATTTTGATTTTCATTTTTAAAGAATGAGAAAATATTTTTCAAAATTTCAGACAAATCCTAAAGGTCTATTTAAACAAATAGGAGGTCATTTAACATGTTTTCCATAAGTTTTGAAGGGAAGTCATTTTCCTTAAATTTGAGGAAAATGAGTTGATTTGGAAAACATTTTCCAAAACATTTAGCCCAACCAAACATGAGAAAATTGGAAAACATTTTCCGGAAAATGTTTTCCTTCATACCAAACACACCCGTAGTGTTGTCATTTCTTAGGTTTTAAGCTTTAATCATGTTTCCCAAAATTCCTATTTAACCAGTTGGGGTTTAGAATTATCGATCGAAATCATGAAGGATATGAATTTCCAAGGGCAATTATTGGTGCCAAAGACCCTATTTGGCCTGAAAATGACATTTGAGGTTTGATATCTATCCTATAATTGAATGTCGATTTGATTAATCAGTATCGTTCCACCAGCCACATTGTTTATCAAAAGGCAAAAACAGACAAATTATAGTGCAAAGACTATTTGGTGTAGTAGTAACATTTACTCCCACTCTCTATCCCTAATTACTTATCCATTTTAACAAATTAAGAAAGGACAGTGTTTTTTTTATCTATTATATCCTCAATTAAATGATTAATTACTTTGAAAAATGTAAAACTTTTCATCCACTTCATAATTAATAAGGGTAAAATAATAAACTCACTATGTCATTAATTGTTTTTTTTTAATTGGTGTGTCAATTCAAAAATAAACAAATAATTAGGGACATGAGAGTATTAGACATAAAACCTGGAAACTCGCAATTACGAATCTTAATTAATGCTACCCAAAAGTTGCAAAAAGACAAATGATAACAGAACTCTTGTATCTGCTATGAATAAAAATAAATATTAATCCACTTAAAAAAATTAATTATCATTTTTATCAGATTATCAATTACTACGTAATACATAGTAATTATTTGCAGTGTGGTGGTGGTCCCCTGAAATTAAGCAGGAGTAGTGGGAGTTGGCCAAAAGTAATGGCACAGGTACTGCACTCCATGCTACTTTAAGCCACTTCAGTCTGCTTTTGGTTTCGACTCCTTCAATGGAAGTAGATCAACAAATATTATATAGCGTGTGGCAGAAGACTATTATTATATACTAGTATATCAGTCTGAAATCCTTGACTTTGCTTGCCTGCACAATCCCTGGTTATCAATTGAAGGGACAAGAATAAATATTTTACATCCCCACACCCTGGTCCTCTTTCAGTAGTGAATTTGTACTATAGTTGATTTGCAAAAAAAATTGGTATTTAAGTGGAGAAGGATATTTTTAAAAAACAGCAGTATATGTGCTAATTATTTCCAGAAGTTAGTTGAGATCCCAAGATTGGGTAAGAAGTCTGTAAACCTTGTAAACTTGAATCGAACATATCTTAACTATATGGGTAATATAATTTATAGTAGCAAGCAGTACAAACCCCGCAATACAAGCAGCCTAAAATAATAAACCTCTTTATGTTGCTTGTATTAGAAGGGAGATGGATGGAAAAACATGGTACAAAGGCTGGAAGAGTCGGAATCTCATCAGAATTCCAATTCACAAAACTGAACCAGTAGTTTATTGTCTAGTGTTTCTCTATGCTGTTTATTCTCCATGATGAAAACCTATGACAAATGATCAAGCAGCTACCTTCTTGGCAGTTACAGAATTAACAATGGTTGCAAACTCGGGACCCTGCAATGTAGAATATCAAGCATCATTCTCTGTATCAACCAGCTGAAGTTGTACTCACAAATAAAAACAACATATATTGATCATCTCCATTCAGAAATCTTTAGATACAATCAAACTTAGGCAAGGCTACTTTTGTCACTTCATGCCATTAACACAAGCATAGCAAGACCCCGGTCTTTTCCATGTCATTTCTGTAGAACATTTATCCAACTAACACCTTGCACGCCATCTTTCTTGCTCCAAAAGGATCAGTCATAAATGACATCAGATCAGCAACACTTAACAAAATCGGTGATGTTCTGTACTTATCCATTCTCTTCCTTTACCTCCACCTAAGAACTCCCTTCCTAAGCTACCTCACAGGTTCCATCAACTATCAAATTTTTATTTCCCCATATCGGGAACCAAGCACAACTACAAGGGAAGGATCTTCAAACATGACTCATATACTACTCCTGTTCAGAACCAGCTCAGCATCTCCATACAGCTATTTTTGCGCTAAACATTACCATATAAACAAGACTGTCTATCTAGCTTCGAGATCTTGTCACTCTTGTTAACCATGACCATAAAAAGCATCAAACTTCTAACTATTGCTTATTCTCCCCTATCTCCCTTAAGATCAAAATAACTAATTCACACATGTACTGGTATAATGCATCGATCTACCAGAACGTCTTCGTCCAAGAAAAACTCCTCAACATAGTGGACAAAAACTGATGATGTTGTAGAGGCCAAGGATTTGAAGAACTGTAGCTTAGACTAGTAAGACAGGCACATTAACAATAATTAGATTACCTTTAAGGAAGCACCTCCAACTAGAAAACCGTCAATGTCTTCTTTCTTTGCAAGGTCAGACGAGTTGCTTCCATTCACGGAGCCTGCCAACAACATTTCAGATTTTTAGGCAACACAGTAATCACAGTCAATGACACTGAAACATGGTATTTCCACATTCACATGACGAAAAGAGTAACAAGTACAACCAAAGCACTTCCAATATAAAAGACAGGTTCTTCATATTTAACAAGGCATTTGCTGATCTGAAAACTCAAAAAGACAAAACTAAAATATAAAGAACAAGGGAAATCCATTGGCTGTAGCATAACATTTGCCATTGATTTTACCAAGGTGCATGGTTTTCCTTTTGAACTTCTAACAAAGAGGTTCCATGTTGCTCAAGCGAACAAGGGAACCTTTACAATGTCTAAATGACATATAAATGCAATTCAACCCAAACAACTCATGCTATCTTGTGAATAAAAGATGGAAGATGAGTACTATATATGAACTAAAATACCTCCATATATAATGCGTGTTTTAGAAGCAACTTCAGCTGAAACATTCTTAGTAAGCCAATCACGGACAGCTACATGTACCTCCTGAGCCTGCTCAGGCGAGGCAACTTTACCGGTTCCAATAGCCCAGACAGGCTCATACGCAATGACAACATTATCCCAACTTGGTATAGCATCTGCGCAGTAAAAAACAATAATTAAAAAGATCTGAAGGAATAAAGCTTTTGAGTGCATTGTGTTTATCATATCAGATAAACTCATTCAAGCAAGTTACCCTAAGTGAATACCCCATATCTGCCCTCAGCAAGTACTTTTTTTTATTATATCTAGGAAGTGGAAGGGGAAACAGGAGGGGATTACAAGTGGGAATCGAACCCTCTACCAACAAGGTGAAATAGTAACCAACCAACTGGCTACTAAGATTTTCCACATTTTGTCTTTATTAAGCATCAATCATACTTAATCTTGTTTGTCTATAGAAAAATGTTTCAGAGAGAAAGGAGACAATATTAATCAGAAAAACCTGCCTGCAAAAGCCTTCAATTGCTGGAAACAGACATCAAAAGTTTTTCCTGCTTCTCTTTCTTGTAACAGCTCTCCAATACAGGCTATAACGCCAACGCCTTGGCTCAATGCATAAGCAGCCTTCTTGCCGATAAACTGCATAAGAATGGTTTGGTTAAGTCCTTAGAACGCAGCTCTAACTCACAATCAGCAGATGTTGCATATTTTTCTTTTTTTGACTTGTGATCAAAATTCTTAGTGTTATATATATTAACAAATCAAAAATTCCAGATAACTCTTACTTCATCATTTTCTCCAATTACATGTCTCCTCTCTGAATGACCAAGAATTACCCACTTGCAGCCAAGATCTTTCACTTGTTCTACACTGCATATGAAAGGACAAACATCATGGAGTGGAGAACAACACAACAAGGATAACAGTTGCGAACTCAAAGTAGATCCATTACAATAGTTTTGCAGGCAAACACAGTAAACAACAAAGAAATAATGGTTTTTATAACCCTTCATTGTTTCTTAATGAAGGTGGTGTCTAGGCCAACTTGCACACCTCAACTATTTCACCAGGTACCTGCTTCATCTCACCAACACACATACCGGGTGTGACTCTACACATCAAATCTTAGGCAGATGAAAAGAAATTGTCTAGTGTTTTTTGCCTCTGTCGGAATTTGAACATGACACCTCACGGTTCTCTTCCCACTTCATTGACAACTAGGTCACACCCTTGGATGCCATCAGTGACCCTTCACTTCAGCAATGACAGGAATTTTATTGCGGCAAAATAAAAAGTCATAATATATCGATTTTACAATATACAACAAGGAATCTAAAAAATAAAAAGTTATATCAACTAAGGATGCTATGCAGGTAAAAAATTCCACAACCTGTCGTAAAGATAACAATCAAGTATGTGACAGAAATCACATATAAAGACCCCTACCTAATATTCTGTGCATATTATTAACCAATACAGCCATGCAGTGACTATGTTAACCAAAGTCCTGGTAACACTCTCAGATATAAACAGACAAGAACAGAGGGTTGATGCAACAAGGAAAGAAGCAAACCAATTAAAACTTAACCTGGAGTCAGGTTAAGCAAGTAAGATCGTGGACACACTTCTGTTACTGTGGTAGAATCACTTAACCAACTGCCTGTATCTTATCAATGCATAGCAATGAGCCCTTTTAACAAGAGACACTGTGCAATGTAAATTATTTATCCAAGATCTTCTGATCTGAGCTTTCAGAAGTTGGGAAAACTGCAACTTTACTGATTTAAGAGTCTATTGAAACCAAGCCTTCCAAATTTAATATCATTATTATAAGTTTCTCAAATCATCATTATAAAATCTCATACCAAGAGTGTTAATCAATCCAGCCATTAGATAAGAATAAATTTAGTCTTAAGCTTGGGGAAATGGAATTGTACCTGATTTCACCAGTGAAAGCTCCACCTTTTCCAGTCCAACAATTCTGGGCAGAAACTTCAATCCTGTCGGTGAGTGAATTCTTTACTTGATCAATGTACAGAAAGGGAGGTGCTACAACCACATCTGGAAATTTTCCAAAAGCAGATTCTTGCATTAACATCTGAGGTAAGAGATATAAGATGTTCTTATTCTTTTTTAAATGAACTAAAAAGAAAATGTTGCCACAAAAATTGCAACATGCGCACGCGCGCACACATATATATAAATGCAAACATATAAAAGAGCAATGCCATCTGAGTAGTCTGGAGAACAAAACAAATATCATCTTGTAAAGGATAACAGAATGAGAATGGCAAAAACTATTGTCAAACTAAGAATCTAAGACTGAGAAGACCAAGGTCAAGTGTTGGCAACAATTGTATGATCACGGAGATCATTTGAGCTGTTCCAAAAAGAACATGACAACTATTGCCGAATGAAGATTGAGAAGTATTCATGAGTAACCAAGGTCAAATGCCCTGGAAACTATTATATGATCACAAAGATCATTTAAGCCATTCACTAATTAAATTCTAGATTGGCCACAGAGCCAGTTGCCAACCTTCCTAGAAATGTTGTTGTATATAGATACATTTTATAGGTGATATGATAGCAATGTAGAAGAACTCACCAACATCAGACTCGAGCTGAGCATTGTTTAAATCAGAGACAAGCTTGCTTATGGAGTCCTTTGTTCCGTTCTGATAGAAACGTTGATGAAAGTAGAGAACATGGACGATATATTAAAGTAAATCCGACCAGACATAGATAAATATCACAATATATATCACCTAAATAAATTTACAGGGAAACAAAGAAGTGATACTTACACATTTCCAATTTCCGCCAACAAAGAACTGCAAGCAAGTAGGAAGACGAGATCAGATACCCAATTGGAAAAGGAGAATAATTTAAACATGTAAAAAAGGACTAATAGAAGCCTTGAATAGAACAGACCATTAGACTGATCCATTGCACCTAATTTCATCTCTCCCTTTTTCTAATTTAGCAGTTTCAATACTTCCGCTTTTAAGATACCAATTCTCGAAATCAAATTAGGCCACAAGAAATCAGCGATTGTCTTCAAATTCTTGTTGTTTATCAACATTTTTTTCTGCCTGGTTAATGAGATGGATTTCCTTTTATGCAATAATACTTTAAGCATTTCAGATCAACAAGTAACAAGTTATCTTTGTTATTCCATACTTAGATGCGTTTATTAGTCTTGTAGGATTCAATCTTCCTTGGGTTTAGCAACTGAGCAATTATCACCAACTTGAAGAAAATGTAAAGGCTAGCCTTTTTGGGACCAACGGTTAAAATGAATGGTCAAGACTGAAATCACAAATTTATTATAAATGCTATCGACGGAAATATGAATAAGGCCAAGCAGTTAACTTTTTCACACTAAAACTCTAAATCTCATAAATAATCCATTTGTCAAAGATTTAAGAACGCTATAGTAGCAATATCTCTAATAATCATTAACATTTATAATACTCCGTTATTATCGGTTAGAGGATGTAATATCAAAGTTTCATGTGTCTCGTGACCCAAAAAAGGACTTTCCAGTCACGGAAAAGGATGAATCAGCTTAAGCGACTATTTCAGAATTCTCATTGAGAAAGAAGGTGAAAGCATATGATCATGCATATTGTGGGAAAATTCTAGTGTCTGATGGCAAACTTAGTGCAGACATTGTATCGGATGCTCATCAATTACTGAAGATGATACTAGCCTCAATCCAATCAGTCTAAGGAGTGCAGGCCAATGTCATGCTGGTGATCCATCCCAGGGTACTAAAGCTATATTTTCAGTTCTGCAGCTTACATTCAAGAAAAAAGATGGGGCAATGGGAAAACAACGGGGTGTTTTCTGCTTTTGATAAGTACAAAGATTTCTTTTTTGTTAAAAGGTGTTATGCTTAAACAGGTAAACAGTGCTAGTTCCAACTAAGTTCAGCTGATTAATTCTTGCTCCAAGTATCCAAATAGTTCACATAGACTGCCAGTTGACTCATTCACAAGGCATACTATAATACTCCTAGAAGTTAACATAATTACATAAGAGTATAAAAAACAATACTCTAAACCGTTCAAACTCTTCAACTAGCATTAGAAGTAAAGAATAAAAACCAGAAGGCCATTTTTTTCCTTCCTCCAACTTGAGAGAGAAGAGAGAGTAAAATACAAAAAAGTTAACAAACCAACAACAGATCTAACAATGTACATCCTCGATCCTAAAAAGCACAATACTACAACGAGAAATATCAAACAATTTTTCTATTAGATTACTATTTCTCAAGTAAATTCTAATTAACAGATGATGATTTACTACAACATGTAAGATTAGATAAAAGATGACCATTTTACTCTACGGAGGAAGAGGAAGAGGAAGTAGTAGGTATGCAAAAAGAAGGGTAAAAAGGTCACCTTGCCGGAGCCGGCCATGGCAACAACGGCCCTACAACCTTTCCGGTCAGCAGAAAGTCGGAGGTGAGAATCGACGGTTTGGAAGAAAGCTTGAGAAGTGGAGAAGGAAACAGAGTTATCAAGCTTGGAGAAAGATTTCCGGAGGCCAGAAAATTGCGGGCATGAAATGGAAGTGGCGGATTTAGGGCCAGACATTTGAGAAGCTAGAGATGTTGATGCTACCGCCATTTTTGGAATTCAACAGCAACTGATGAATGATGATATCCCCTGTTTCGGCACCTGCTTCTTCTGCTAGTGCTTCTATTGTGCGCCTGAATAAAGAAAGTGCCGGTGTTACCAATATCTATTTATGTTTAGTCTATTCACACCCGTGTTTCGGAGCGTCGAACACACGAACTGGTTAAACCTAATTAAGGGTTGGTGAGTTTTTTGTAATATTATTTTTAAATTAAGGTTGGTGAGGGGAATAGAGGATCCAACGGCTGCTTTCTTTGCTATCATCTTCTAATTACAAATCGAACGCATTAGTTAGGTAATAGGTCCTAATTATAACAATATTTAATTAATTATAAATGAGTTAAATTACATTAGTATAACAATAAAAACATATGCAGATCTTACTCATATTATTTTGAAAAACTCATTTACAAATATAATTTTTTTCTTTACCCATCCTTAAAAAAAAAGACTAGTAATTACAATTGCTAATCATTTGCTCAAACCTTTCACTTTCTGCCTATTTTGGTGATAGAAGTGTTTTACAAAATGATAAATAATCACATGTCAATTATCCTAATGTTAACGTATTAGCTGCATTTTTTTTACTAGAATCAAGCATTCTCTTGTATTTCATTTATTATTGGTTAATCGACACTTAATGATTTAAATGGAGTTGGTGAATTATAAAAACGAATATGTTAGTTGGAACTTGGAAGGAATCAAACAACAACGAGCTCGTGTTTCTCCTTTCACAATGTCAAGATTAAAAAATGATCTCTTTTTGGTGCTTAATATACATGGTGATCTCTTTTTCATACCCAATTTACATTATATTTTTTAAAAAGTTTATGATATTTATTTTATTATCGATCACCTAAAAATATTTAATCTAGTAAGATGATTTTTGTTTACTCACACTAAATTTCCATATTAAACAAGTTCAAATACAAATTAGTGATGTTTTAAGTTTCTGGACTTTCAATATCTAAGGAGTAACACTTAGATTGATTCATGTAGCAACACAATGTTGAACAACTCAAAAAATAATTAATTTTTTATTGTTATTAATCTCTTCATGCTTGTTTCAAATTCAAAGTATAATTTGTACCAAAAAAGTTATCTTTATTACCTGATTTCTTGTTCGCATAAATAGAAATAGGATGAAATATTTACTTAGATGTACATTTTATCCTATAGTTCTTTCTATTTCAAGAAAATTATCGTACATTCTTATCTTAAAAAACATTAACTTTACTCTCACAACATAATTGTAATAAATAATTTATAATAATGCAATTCAATTTAACTTCTAAAATCATCACAAAAGTTATATGAAATAATCTCTTAGTTTTAATTTATTTGTCTTGCGGAATAAGTAGGCGAAGTCGAGAAGGAAAGACGTCATTTTCTCTATGTCCATCCACCAACTGAAAGACCGGATTCTCCGTGACAAGTCATTAACTTCTTCTTTTTTTAAAAAATAAAATTAATTTATTATTTATTTCTCAAGGATATTTTTTCCAAGGTCCTGATAATCACACGTTTGCTACCATAGAAAAGACCTCTTATCTATCCCCTCTGTGGTTCGTTTAGCAGCCCATAGTAGCAAATTAACTAGTAGGAGGAGTAACTAGAATTTTTTTTAAAAATAAACTTTTGCCAAACTTAAGTTGTTTGGCATGATTAAATTGAGATCTAAGATAAAGGTAAGTTAAACTAATAGAGTATTTGAAAGTTGAAACTCTCCTAACTAAATTGTTCGGGATTTAGAGGGGGGGGGGGGGGGGAATTCT
>NW_006239226.1:351972-354257 GCF_000226075.1 Solanum tuberosum
GGGGGGGAATTCGTTTTATCTACTAATATCGGTCAAATTAGCATATTACACCAAATCACATTCCTCTGTTTGGACGTGAAATTAGACTTGAAAACTTGCATAAAAGAAGTTAGCTTTTCCCATGTCAACAAAGAGCTGCCTGAAATAGTAAACATAAACTCCAATGATGAATCCTTCACATTTACAGGCAACTATGGATCTTCCCTGTAGATCAAAATGGAAAACCTATTTTATACTTGTATCATGCATTGGGGCCTTGAAGTGTGAGGTTCACTGAAAGTTCCAGTACAACTAGGCGGGTCTTTGTGAGAGTCCAAGATTCAAATAGTATTAACAACAAAACTAACCCTTCTTAATTCATCAAAACATTCACACCCCAAAGGGATACAATTTTGTAGATATGTTTAAGGATTAGGTATGTGAGGCGATGGATGTTATGGCACTAAGTATCACCATTAGTTCATGGAGGGAAGCTAGCTTTCCCTTTCATTCACTATTTCTCTTATATGAACACAGTTCTGGTCTCCCATGTGACGGCCCTTTAGAACTGTTAGGGATACATGAGAAATATCCAAATTCGAAACCCATTGCATTAGCAACAGCTCCCTGACTCTCTATCTGTAAACCTTTTTATACAACAGATGGAGCAGAAGAAGCTAGAAAGGAAAAGTAATTAAAATGGTAATAACCTGGTTCCTATTCGGTTTCAAACGTCAATCACCCGTCTTTGTTCCCCTAACTACACTATTTGAAGAAACAGCATGTACACTATGGGATGATGAACATTTACTTGAGGAACTTCCATCGGTGAGGCTGTTATCCTTCCTTGGCAACTTTCTGGATTTCTTTTGTCCAGATGAAAGGTCCTGCAGAATTTGCAAGCATGTCATGATGGTATATTTAATTTGCCAAAGTTCCTTTAGGCCATAGAAGATACTCTGTTCTCCAATTTTATTTAACGCTCTTTCACCGACAATACATTAAGAAAAGAAAGCTTGAAGGGTCATGAGAATCGTTATTACAGAATAACTAAATATATGCTAGTTGAAATATATAAAAGTGAAGTAGCTTTGTAGAAGTGAAAATGAGGCAATGCTAGAGTAAAATAAGAGTAGTTGAATAGCTTGATAAATTTCCTTATTCAAAAAGGTTAAAAAAAAGGTGGAATCAATATTAATTTGAATGATTGGAGATATTTGGCCATTTAAGAAATAGGTCAAATAAGTTGGGATATTTTAAAAGGGAAAGTAGGCCAAGTAAATCAGCAGTACTAACTAACCTGCTCAGATGTAGATCCAGGTGTCTTAAGCTCTAAATCTGTTGCCACTTCATTGGAATCTTCACTTTTCTCAATTCTGCTCTCTCCTTGATCTGATGACTTGTTCCTGGATTCTTGTCTGGTCATACTACCTGGTTGTATAATTGGAGACATATACTGAGTCGGTTGCTGTTCAATCAATGTATTGGGAGTCATGTATTGAACGAAAGATGAAGGGTTTGGAACAACTGCAGGATTATGATTGCCGAAGAAAGGATAGGGCTGCAGAGATGGATGCATTGGAACTGGTCCAGTTGGAACCGGAACGGGCATTGGATACGGATATGAAGGCGGATGCATGACCATAGAATGATCCATCCCAGCCCATGGATACATAGTCCTCATTCTTTGTTGATATTGGACATTAAGGCTCTCAATATCAGATTTAAGAGACGCCTTCTCTTCTCTGAGATCATTTTTCTCCTGGGTCAACTGCTTGAGAACAAAACAAAACAATAAGAACTTCTATGGCTATGAAATGAGAAAGTAGAGCATTACTTTCAGAATGTATTAAGAGATGACCTCACGGCTTTCATCAGTAAGTGCAGCATACTCAGATTTTAATCTGCTGACCTGAGCAGTCAAATCCTTCAGCATTTGAACGGTATCACTTAGGATGGATGCTTTGTCATTTTTAGGCCTCTCAGGATCTGCATATTAAATTTCTGACTGCATAAGAATTCATTCCTGAACCTATTTTTTCCTACAAGCCTGTTTGTTTTATTCTAAAAGAATGTATACATAGAGTGTGCACAAAAACTAACTATATGAGATCATTTGGAACTCCATTCCAAATTTATGTTTGGACACTGTATAAGATAGTTGGGTGTTTGGTATGCCCTTTGGTACTCTGTATTAACAATTGGCGAATTAACAAACATCATACCAATGAACAGATGGTGTTGTCAATATGCCATGTGAGGCCTTCAAATGACTTTAAACCCCCCCCCCCCCCCCCCCCCTCTCT
>NW_006239226.1:354510-441237 GCF_000226075.1 Solanum tuberosum
CCCCCCCCCCCCCCCCTTACAATGTGAAAGATAGAAATTTAGCTAAATTTGAAACAAGAAAAAGGTATTCAAATTGCAAACCAAACATAGAACCATATTTTGTTATCAGTGTACAAAATGAACCCTACAATACAACTAATGAAAACATTTGCAGAATCAAACACCATGGACCTACAAAATCAAATATGATCCCTACTCAAAAAGATGAGTGTTATAGTGAGTTGATTTAAAACTTAAATATAACAAAATAGTGCAATACAAAAACAAGAACACTAAAGGTCAATGTGCAGCTTCAAATTGAAAGTAACATGTCTCAATGAGGTAAAACAACATGCAGCAGTCAAATGTGCCAACGGGGTCAGAGAAAACAAAACGTATCAAGAGAAGTATATCAAACAAAGATGTGCTAATTTACCAAGGGTCTTTCCTAATTCCAAAAATTGCTCGTTCAAGCGGTCCCTCCTTAATTTTTCTCGATCTGCCTTCTGCACTTTTCTTGCAGCAATAGAGTCTTTGAGTTCTGCTTCAGGTTTTTGTTTGCTGCTGTACATGAAATTAGTTCAATTAGTTCAGGAGAGTTTCAATGAAGTCATATTGAAACAACATTTATATTTCTTTGTAATAGTGCCAAGGAAAAGGACATGTAAGAAAAAAAAACTCCATTGCACGTGCAGCTAACCTAGATACTTGTCAGAATTCGGTTAGTATTTTTCCTTACATGTAGCTAACTGGATGTTTGCCTGATTGCAGCAGGGCCGGAGCTACAAGCCTGTCTACGGGTTTGGTAGAATGCAGTAGCTTTGGCCCAGAATCTACTTAACATGTATAAATAATTTATTCAGAAGGCAGTAAACTGTTTCTTCTAGAATCCAGAACCCCATAAACTTAAAATCCTAGTTCTGCCTCTGGATTGCAGCATCATTTTGTGGATATTTATTCTGTCATGCTTGTAAAACAGTTAAGTTTGGCAATGACACAATGTAGCAGCACTTGCTGTGCCTGAGAATTGCCCCACATAGTTGGAAGAGAATCAGATTCTGAGCTGCCCACTTTCACATTGCATCTCAGAATGATAATAGACGAAAAATTCACAAAAGTAAACAGCAAATGTGGAGGACTGAAGTGAATGAGTCACAACTCTGTTTACAAGTCTTCTTGCTTTTTCTATGTTCTCAGATCACCCCAAAAGAAACTCCAGAGCAAGTATCTTCTTAACTCAAATTCCTACCATATCTTGAAATGGAGAATCCCACTACACACTGACCAAAGACAAGAACACCCTTATAATACCACACAACCATATAGAGTTCACCATTTTAGCGACATACCAATTGCTGCAGCTTTCTCTACCAGCAAATGTGGAAAAAACACTTTAAATGAGATACAGATCTTTGCAATAAATTAGAATTTCGATTAATTAAACTTGGTTCTGTATTCAACTTCCTCCATTGATTTTACTATTACTTTTTCTTTTATGACTGGTGTTTGCGCCAGCTTTCTCACCCCTTGACAAATTTCACGGGATACCTACCACCTCCTACTATCAACAGGTACTAGCTAACTCTGTCCATTAAAGCTGTGACAAATGGGAAAAATCACCTAGTGTTTTTATCTCTTGGATTTCACTATTACTTTGAAAAATGGAACTTCTAAAAAATACTAATTGAAGTAGCATAACTAAAACCCAATAGCATAAAATATGTGCACAAACTCAGATACATCAATTAAACATGCTAGATTCAGAAATCAGAGCCTAAGCTAGAAATACATAAAATTTTACCTTGATTCAGAATGCAAGCCATTGGGAGGCATGGAAACATCAGAAGGAAGCTGATTTAACTCTGTTAAACAATGATTTGGAAGCTGATTCGGTTGATAGAGGCCGCCGTGGTTTAATTGATCCATTTTCTGCAGTATATGGCCGCGAATTGAATCGGGAAACTAGGGTTTTGAAGTCGAAGAACAACAATTTATGCACTGTTTTGTTTTTCTCTTTTTGCGCAGTGCTTTCCGATGCGAGATTCCACCTTCACGTTATCCATTATCTTTTTTTTAGTAAATTTTTATTTTCCCTTTCGTTATCAACTTCTTTCTTGAAAATATAACACTCAACTTTCTTTCAATAGGATAGTTGCACGTATAACCAGTGGAGTATATTTGCATTTTCTTTGTTTTTTAACCTTTCGTCAATTTGAATGTAATGTCCAAATTGGATTTAGATCTTATTTGTTTCATTATGAAATCGGAAAAGGCTCAAAAATACCCCTGAACTATCGGAAATAGCTCATATATACCCTTGAACTATATTTTGGCTCAAAAATACCCTTCCGTTAAAATATTGGGTCACTTTTGCCCTTACTATTAACAGAGGTGTGTTAAGTGTCATGTGGACGCCACGTGGACGCCACATGGACGCCACGTCGATGCCACATAAGCACCAAAAGCCCTGTTAGCCTCATTTTTTATTTATGAACTTTTGCTTATAGTAGTACCCTGAAGCTGTTAATAATACTCCCTCAATTGAAATGGACGAAGAGACCAGTAAATTGAGGCTCAGATCTGTGTTACGCTCGAGCAAAAAGAGGGTCAAACCACGCCATGGCTGCATAAAACAGTATGCCCCGCCAAGATACAGATCGGATAACCTCAAATGCTCAATTAATCAGCTCAAAAGGGAATAAAAAGTGACAAAAATCATCATCGCCTCTATAAAGACACCAATTATACTCACCCCCACCAGCAACACTGAATGCTCAGGCAGAAGTATAAAGAAAAAATAAAGAGAAAAAGAGTTGAAAGGTCATAGAAACCCATTTCAAACAAAGCTGATAATTATATATTCCCTCTGTTCAAAATTGATAAAAGGGTTGTTGGAATTCTTACATTAATGGAGAAATCATCGGCTGATATAGAGAGTGGCAACCACCCTTCCAATGAGAAATCCTTAAACTCTCTTTAAGCCTCATTCTTTCCCTTTTGAGCTTTTTAAAAACCTGTAAGAGTTACATTCTATGTATTTTCTGAAGTGCTGTTAAATTTTATTTCCATAATACTTGTGATCTTGTGAGTCATTTTCCTTTTATGATCTATTTTCAGAAAACGATAACATACCCAAATATTATAAACATACCCAAATACTTTTGTGAAATAGTTTCTTAAAACAGGGGTGAAATGAAGAAAGGGGTGAAATTTTCAGCAAATTTAAAGCATTGAGACCACAATGACATCTTCTTGCATACAATTTTTCAAGTGAATCGATAGAGGATTCAGACATTGTTTTTCGAAATTTTTGTCTACTTCGAAACCCTAGCAGTGAAATGAACAAAGGGGTGAAATCAACTTTGAAATGGAATGGAGTCCATGAGAGGAAATCTGAAACCCTAGGTGAAATTGTATATTAGAGAGAAGAGGGGAAATGTATTTTAGAGAAATGAGAGGTCAAATTGTATGTCCCAAAAGAAATGAGAACAAAATTAGTAATTAGGATGTATGAGTCTATGTGGAGGTGAGAATTGTTTGGTGCTTATGTGGCGTCGACGTGGCGTCCATGTGGCGTCCACGTGGCGTCCACATGACACTTAACACACCTCTGTTAATAGTAAGGGCAAAAGTGACCCAATATTTTAACGGAAGGGTATTTTTGAGCCAAAATATAGTTCAAGGGTATATGTGAGCTATTTCCAATAGTTCAGGGGTATTTTTGAGCCTTTTCCGTTGAAAAAATAAAGAAAGGAGTATGTAAAATTACAAATCCATTAATTAGTTGACTGGTGGACTTAGGACTAAATTAGTGTTACCTTCTTATAATGGCGTTGACTCTATCTTGAAAGAACCTTCTCTTTGTGGTCATCCAAATCCCCACCTCTAAATAACCAATAATTGCATTTCAAAGAATTTATTAACTCTCTTTTGTCTTATTGTGGTGTTTCACATTACCTCATTGTTTTCAAGTCCAAAAGCCATCAAAGGTTTAATTGACAAATTCATATTCATAGTAATTCATTCTTCCTTTGAAAAAATATAGTACTCCTTCAACTCGTTCTTAAAAAAATAAATATAATTTTTAATATTTAACTCGTCATTTTACTCTTCGGAATCATTTGGCATGAGGTATAGGTATAAGAATCATTTGGTTGGAGGTATTAGGCAGTCTTATGATTATTTATCCCATCACTTATACCTTAGTGATGAGATAAGTTATTCCAAAATAATTAATCTAGGATAACTTGTTTCCAACCAAACGACCCTTTAGTGACATGTTTTTATCATCACATGACTGTTGTTATAATATTCTTAAAACTCCAAGGTTCAAATTTTTTTCATAGCCACAAAAATGTTATTTCATATTTAATAATCAATACCACAAGCTAAGTTTAAGGATAAATTCCTTTCTTTGCTAAACAATATGTTCAATCAAATTATATAGCATACTCTCGCCGCCCCATTTCATGTGAGATGAGTTGGAGTATGAAAGTTCAACTTATCTAATTTTTGGTATAAAATCAGGCATAAAATTTTCAATTTTCTTTTTGAAATAACATTATAAGATAAGAAAAAATTAGAAAATATATGAGATAATTTCAGTCCAAAAATTTATTTAACTCTTCAAATAATAACTAGAGGTGAAGAAATAAATTAAAATCGAGGGCGTAGAAGGTCAAATTGTATGTCCCAAAAGAAATGAGAACAAAATTAGTAATTAGGATGTATGAGTCTATGTGGAGGTGAGAATTGTTTGGTGCTTATGTGGCGTCGACGTGGCGTCCATGTGGCGTCCACATGGCACTTAACACACCTCTGTTAATAGTAAGGGCAAAAGTGACCCAATATTTTAACGGAAGGGTATTTTTGAGCCAAAATATAGTTCAAGGGTATATGTGAGCTATTTCCAATAGTTCAGGGGTATTTTTGAGCCTTTTCCGTTATGAAATACAACATATAATCTCAATGGACATCTCAATATATATTATTTATTTATAAATGCATTAAAATATATTTTAATTAAAAATAAAATTACTATTCTCTAAATATTTATATTCAGTTTACTTAGGACACAACTATTAGAAAGGTATAATGATCGCGAATTAGGGTATAAAATTAGTAGCTAATTAAACTTTGTCTCATTTTCGATAGGATTAAACTTGGTGTGAACCTGAGAGCATCATCTTTGTCATAATATTAGGTTTACACATGTAGTTTTTTACTTTTGATAATTATTATCGTATATTGTCTATTGTGTTTCAATTGCTACATTTTTCCCTGTGAATTATATTCTGCTCTCTTTATTAATAGACATGTTTTTTTTCATTGTCATATTCCTTTTTCCAAGTATATATATGTATGTATATATTATTTTAATTTTATTTTTGATTTGTTATATTTGAATCGAGAGTCTTTCAGTAACAACCTTTTTACATACCTGAGGTAAGATAAGATCTACATACATTCTAAAGAACAAATATTTTGTGGTTAAATGGAAAACATTCGAGTATAAATGATGTAAATTAATCAATTTGTTTATTTTTATTTGTCACTTATTTTTAAAATAGATTTTCGTTTTTACTTGTCACTTTTGATATATAAAAAAACAATAATTCTAAGTTATGAGGAATATAAATAAACAATAAAATCAACCAATTTTGTTCATTTTTTACTTGTCACTTATTCCTAAAATAAATTTTCATTTTTACTTGTTACTTTTGACATATGAAAAGACAATAATTATTTCTATGTGTTACCCTTAGGCCTTAACATTAAATACATATTTTTAAAATTATTTAATAGGAATTAATTTTTTTTTTAATGAATGTAATAAGTTAAATTGAGACAAATAAAAGTGAATGTAGAACAAGAGGGATTTGCGTAACATATAAAACTATGGGGAAGATAACGCGCTATTAAGAGAAAATCTCCAGGTAGGTCTTTCTAATCAACCAATACTTACGTTTTTCTGTACTTGGTTTTGTTGCAGTGGGTTTAAGATTGTGAGCCGACTTACACCCCCAATTTCCCTCGCTCACCACCTTAATCATCTTCCTGTAGAACAATCCATTGTTCAAATTCAAATCTTTGTGCCCTAGAATAAGAAATTCAAGGAATAATGTCGGGCATGGGAGATGGTTATGTGGGCACGGCCCAGGACGCCGTCAGAATCCGACGGCTTGAAAAACAGCGAGAAGCAGAGAGGCGAAAAATTCAGGAGCTCAAGAACAAGACTGCTTCATCTAAAGGTCAACCTGGGCTTCTTCAATTTGGGTCCAGTACATCTGAGGTTTGCATTACACTTGCATACAAAGCTCGTTCTTTTATTTAATTTTCCTTTTAACTGATATGCTGGCGTAACTAGTTTGGGATAAAGGTGTAGTTGATCAATTGTTATGTATTGAAATTAACTTGCCTAGTGGCTAATGAAGTGGAATGAAAACCATGAGGTCTCAAGTTCAAATCCCAGCAGAGACAAAAACACTAGGTGATTTCTTCATAGCCTTGCTGGACGTAGTCCTTTGGTACCCATGGGAGGTGGTAGGTATCCCGAGTTATTAGTAAAGGTGCACAAAAACTGGTCCGGACCCATGGTTATCAAAACATAAATAAATAACTTACCAGATTTCTGGGACTTTGTCACACCTTAACTTATTTCAGCCTTTGCGCATCCGAAGTTTCGATTACATTTGCATCCAAAGATCATTCTTTTTATTTATTTTATTTTTAACTGATAGGCAAAAGTATCTAGTTTTGCATATAATGCGTCCAAATAGAGTGGAGAGTTACTAATTTGGTATGAAATTGAGCCAATAGAGCAGAATAGATATAAATGTTCATATAGTCTGACCTCAACTAGCTTGTGGATTAAGGCCTAGTTGATTAATTGTTATCTATTGAAATGTAACTCACAAGAATTGACTTTTATAACGCCTGGGCTTATTCAACCTTTTGCTCATAGAGAATTAGACATGCTCCTTCTCTAATCTCTTGTTGCAAGGAAGAGTGGTAATTATGTTTTTTTCTTAACTTGTTGACTCACTGAATAGACAAGTTGATGTATTTTTTAGATATTGTTGCTTAGGTTAGTTCTTATTGTCGAAATATGTTGTTTCAGATTCTTGAGACTGCCTTTAAAAAGGAAACTGTGGGTCTTGTTACAAGGGAGCAATATGTTGAGAAGGTGAGCCAATTCATTTGCTTTTAAGCATTGCTTTATTTTTCAATTTCATCTTTGGTTTAAATTGACTGCTCCTTGTATTTCGGTTCACGTGTGGTAGAGGGTCACTATCAAAACAAAGTTTGAAGAGGAAGAGAAGGAGAAACTTCAGAAGTTGCAACAAGAGTGAGTATTTCCTACTTACTGTGGCATTTTTGCAAAGCTGAAATATTGTAATATGTATGAATTTTGTTGTGATGTATGTTAAATTTGTCGACTGATTCTTCTGTCATAGGGAAGAAGAGCTACAGTTACAAAAGCTTAAAAAGAGGAAGATTAAGGCTGACCCTCGACTCTCCTTTTGTGATGATTTGGATAATGGCAATGAAGATGAAGTCGAGGAAAATAGTAAGAAATAATTTTCTTATCTAGTCTTGAAATTTGAAGTATTCCAGAGCAATCGGGACTATTTCATTTACATGCTTCTTTTTGAAGTGAAAATTTATGGAAACCGTGATTAAGATATTTAATTTAAGAATGTAATCTTCTTTCTGAGACTGGGTAACTTTCTTGAGGTTGCATTCAGTCTGGTTCCCAAACAAGCTGAATAATTAGCAGTCTTCTCAGTTCTTTATATTAGTTTGTTTTTGCCATGTTTCAGAACACATTATTCAGTGTCACTTGGGTATCTACCTTAGAGTGAGATGTTTCTTTCCCTCCTTTACTATTAGGCTAGAAGGGGAGGGGATGGCTGTTGTATGCTTTCAATTTTTTAGTTTCGTCGGGATAAGGATTTTGGGGATATTGCTAGTAGGTAGATCATAGATGGTACACGGCTTGTGACATCTCTTTTTTTGGAACTCTGACATGCACATGGCACAATTGTCTCAGTATTAACCGTGAGAGAACTTTCTGCTTGGTCTGTTCGTTCACATAAATCTGCAGTTTGACATGATTTCAGCTTTGGAGGTAAATGCACTTGGGATTCAGGAGTTTCTGAAAGTAGATATCCTACAGTTCATGACTTCTTTAATGAAAATCCTGTTTCATCTATCATCTCTTCCTCACTCTAATTTTTCTGTTCTTCCTCATCAAGATTTAGTCTCTTATGTATGTTTGCTATGTTGCGGGCAACTATGACACTATCAAGTATCAAGTGTCACCAGATATGCATATGTACGTGCAGGGCCATCCACAACATGATCATGTCTAAACAATTATTTTAGCTATTATTTCCGACATAGTTGAAGATATAAATTGGGTTCAGATTGTGATGGCATGGTACTTATAGTTCCATTCACTTTCATCTATTATATAGAGAATGAAGAATCTGACAAGCGCGTGTGGAGAAAGTTTGGGAAAGATCCTACAGTAGAGACAAGCTTCTTGCCGGACAGGTTGGGCATTCGTATAATCTGCCTCCCCCAAAATAAATCCTTTCTACTTCTGTTTTACTTATCGTGTTCTCTTCTGGCCTTTTTACTCATTAATGTAATTTGGAATTCAAAGTGCACTTTTTCAGTGAGAGGGAGGCTGAGGAACAAGCCGAACGTGAAAGGCTCCGGAAACAGTGGTTGCGCGAGCAGGAGCTAATCAAAAGTAAGTATATTATTCTTGTTTAAACATTTTCCAGTATTCCCTTACCCCGTCTTTTGAAACAGCTTCCTAGAAATCTGAAGCGTTTGAAGAAGCTTAGGTTCTGATTGTTTCTCTTGCAATATTTCTAGATGAGCCTCTACAGATAACTTACAGCTATTGGGATGGAACAGGTCATAGACGGGTGATCCAGGTCAGTAACTACTAGGCATGAAGATCCCAAAGGTTTTCCAAACTTTTGGATTCACTTGTACTTCTAACATTTCCAGGTGCGGAAGGGTGATAGCATAGGAGAGTTTCTTCGGGCAGTTCAGCAGCAACTTGCACCTGAGTTTCGGGAGGTTCGAACTACTTCAGTGGAGAATCTTCTTTATGTGAAGGAAGATCTAATCATTCCTCATGTAAGATCCTTCTTACCTGTGTGATTCATGTCTTACCTCCTAATTTGCTGAATATTGGCTAACTTACAACTAATTTTATTGAATGTTCAGCAACACAGTTTCTATGAGCTGATTATAAACAAAGCCAGAGGAAAGAGTGGACCGGTAATGTTCAACCCCGACCTATATTCTGGTGAAGTTGATGCATCACGTAGCTTGTGGCTTATGTCTAAGAAAAGAAGAATACCAAGATACCGTTTCCAATTTTTTCACATTAATTAGTCAAAGTAGAATCTCTCTGCTGTACTGAGTGCATTTTTTTAAAAATAGAACTTTATTGTTATCAAAAAGTGGTTTGGGCTTGGGACTTCCATGTTGGAGGTCTCAAGTTCGAAACCCCTTGCTAGCGAAAGCAAGGGGTTTGCCTTCTGGGTCGAGCTCGTCGTGCCGGGATTGCCTAGTGCGGGTTACCTCTCCTATGTGGTTTGCGAGCTATTGCATAGGAGCGGGGGTTTTACCCTGTACGCACCCAAAGGGTAGCGGCTGCGGGTTTCCCTTGTCATAAAAAAAAAAAAAAAAGCATTTGAAAGAAAATGATGAAGTACTAGGGGTGTTAGAGGTGGCTGTGTAATAGAGACGTCTCATGAAATGATCTTTGCTTTTTGGTGCGAGGGGCTGGTAGTAGAGGGTACGCGGAGGAGTAGAGGTAGGCCCAAGAAGTATTGGGGAGAGGTGATTAGACAGGACTTGGCCCAGCTACACATTACCGAGGACATGACTCTAGATAGGAAGGAGTGGAGGTCACGTATTAAGGTTGAAGGCTAGTAGGGTTAGCGTGTTGTCTTTCCTGGCGAGGGTATGGGTTGTTAGCGTTTGTAGTAGTCTTAGCCTTACACTTGTAGTTCTTGTCTGTGATTCCTATAGCCTTATGTTGTTTACTGCGTTTTCACTTCTCACATTATTTTCTTGATGTATTGCCCCCTTTGTTGATTATGCACTATTTTTCTTATTGGATGTTATGCTTATATAAATCTCTTCCTTTACTTGGCTTTGTTACACTTGAGCTGAGGGTCTTCCGGAAACAGCCTCTCTACCTCCACGAGGTAGTGGTAAGGTCTGCGTACACTTTACCCTCCCCAGACCCCACCTAGTGGGATTTCACTGGGTATGTTGTTGTTGTTTTATCCCCGACAACTGCGCTTTGATTAACACAATTATTGAAATTTGAAGGATACCTATAGTTTCCATTTTAACATCTATTGTACGTGACTGTCTTCAGTTAAAGCTTATTTTATAAGTAAAGGAGCACACGCACGTTCTTTCATGCGTGTAATTACTAAAGAATGTCCAACAATAGTAATTACAAAAAGTTGTATAACTATGTATCTGTAAGTCTGCGTCTTGGTCTTTGTATAATGCCTTACAAGTTACGTCTTTGTGTGATGTCAAGTACCTGATTTCTAGTTTTGTTTCCACGTTTATTAGATCATGTGACAGTTACTCAGAAATATCTTTACTTCTCTGGACAGCTTTTTCACTTTGATGTCCATGAAGATGTGCGGACCATTGCTGATGCTACTATCGAGAAAGATGAGGTATGATTTCCTATGCAGATCCATTTTCTCCATGTTAATTGATTTTTAATTGTGCTGGTTTCAAAAACTTTCCACCATGATATATCATATTGAGTGCCTAGTATGATACATGTTTTAGTTTTGGGATGCCATTGATTGATTAAAAGAACTTTAAATGCTGGTGTAGCATGACATATGCTTCTTTAACTAATAGAAATAGAAGGTTATCCTCCTTCGGGGTGACCCAGTGGTTTGAGCTTGTGACTTTCATGTTGGAGGTCTCAAGTTTGAAACCCCTTGCAAGTGAAAGCAAGGGGTTTGCCTTTTGGGTCGAGCTCGTCGCACCGGGCCTGCCTAGTGCGGGTTACCTCTCTTGTGTGGTTTGCGAGCTATTGCATAGGAGCGGGGGTTTTACCCTGTGCGCACCCAAAGGGTAGCGGCTGTGGGTTTCCCTTGTCATCAGAAATAGAAGGTTATCTTTTTAGTTTTTGCTTCCTCTTTCTATCTGTTCCTCTGAAATTAACCTCAATAGCAAATATCTAGTATGATGTCCTGGAACCAATGTTAATCACAGATAACATAAAAGCCCTGAGTGTGTGTGTGAGAGAGAGAGGAAGGTGGGGAGGCATCCCATAAATGTAAGTTTCTGCTTGTGGTTGCTGATGATCTTTCAAATCCATCTTTTCTCTCCTTATGTAAAGAAGACGACTATAAATTAGTTGATACTTTACATATTCGTTCAAGTCACTTGTCCATTCCAACTGAGCATTGATTTTTCTTAATTTAATTATGTTACAACTGATTTACAGTCACATGCTGGAAAAGTTGTAGAGAGGCATTGGTATGAAAAGAACAAGCATATCTTTCCAGCTTCACGATGGGAGGTAACATTTCTATTTCTATTTTCCTTTGCCCTTGTGTTTTTTTTTCTTCACTGTCTGGCAATGGACTTGATTGACAATTATCAAGTCATGTCTTCTAAGTGCTCAGTTGACACCAGTTTCTTGAGTATATTAATGTTGCTATTGACCATACTCCCAACTAACCAAACAAAATACTGTAGTTGCTCTCTGAACAACCCTTCCATCCCTACCATTCAAATCCGTAATGTTGTATAGCTATTTTCTTCTGCGTAATATGCCTTGGTTGTCTTTCTGTTGCACAGATATATGACCCAACAAAGAAGTGGGAGCGATATACAATTCACGGGGATTAAGTGTCATCGCCAATGAGATTGCCATTTTTCACCATCATTTGACATGTTAAAGACAGAAAGGGCTTTAAACTATAGTTTTTACTTGTATGATGCTTGTGTAAGATCAAAGGAGGTGCTGATGTATTTCTTCTACTCCCAATATATTATACTTTTTGGATTAAGAACTCCTATTCTAGATTATTAATGTATTGAAATTTGTATTTCTTATTCTACTTTGTTTTCCAGTTCCCATAGAATATCCCTGTTGAACTTTTTATTTAATTATTAGCAGGTTGGCAACGTGAGCACTACAAGTTCACTTTCAGTTGTATATTCACTACATTTTATGTTTGTTGACACCACTTGCTAGGCATAGTAGATCACGATCTCAGCATGATGAACATGCTAATTGTTACATGTTAGTATGAATTTTTTAAGCAAAATAATTTAACAAAAGATGTGTCATTAATAAGATCTTACCTTTAAGCTTGTATGGCTAATGATCTAATTTAATACTACTTAAATGTGATTTTAATCCTAGACTTAAAACTTATTCACAAGTTTTAGCATCTCATTTTACTAATTCCACTATTGTGTTGTATGTCGCTCAATTTCGGAAAGCAAGTTTAGATTTCCGAAGATATTAACTTTTAATATGGTAAATTGAAAAATAGATCAATTATTACCTATTATAGCAAGGTAATTACTCATGATCATATTAAGTTGACTTACAAGTAACTCTTCACAGCAAATTTGATATGGTAACTTCAAAAATAAATCAATTATCAACTATAACAAGTTAACTTATATTAATGCTGCAAAATTATTTATACTGCACATAAAAAATTATGAAAAATCATTAACCATTTTTTAAAGTACTAATTAATACTAAAATTTGTGAGATATAGATTTTCGTAATCAATTATTACTTCCTCTAATCCAATTTTTAAAAGTACTTTTTAAATTGTTCAAATAAATATATTATTCAAAGTTGAAAGATACATATTTTTTTCCTTTTAAAAATTACTCTTAACAAAAAAAATAGTATTAACAGACAAACTTTTAATTAATATTATTAATGAACTTTGTGCCTAAAAACTCATTTATTTTTAATCGAAATGAATAATAGGAGGTGGTAACTCTTTCTTCTTGCAAGCCCAAAGTGGCAGTATTTCATATTTGGGCCGAATAAATCTCTTGTTTACTGAAAAAAAAAAGAAGAGAAAATAAAACAAAAATTTAGACCGTGTGTTCTTCTCCGATTTCTGTTTTACTTTCGTCTTAAAGTCTTTGTTCGTGTATTCCGTCTTCTTCCCTCTAACGCTTCAAAAATGGAAATTAGGGTTTTCTGTGTGTTGGCCCTTCTCCTCTTCTCTTCATCATTCCTTCAAGGTTTGCTTCACAGATCGTAGATCCCCTTGCTTGTTCATTTCCTTAATCAAATTCCTCATCTTTGCATGCTAATTTGATTGTTTGCATTTGCATTTACCTGCACGATTTCATGAATACTTTTTATGTAATGAGCTTTGTTTAATATACTCTGTTACGTTGATCTTGCAAATTGAGATTCTCTTCGATGTAATCGATGTTCGACTATTTAATGTTAGTTAAGGGTTTCACTGTAGATTAATTTTGTATTTTTCTTTTCGATTTAATTTCTCAATATGATATTTGCTTACTCAAGTAAATCTGGAATATTATTAAATATTATGCCTGAATCCTCTCCATTTGGAAATAGTAAACACTAGAATTGAAAGTTGACTTTTAATTATGAATTTTTTTTGCTAGTTTTGGCTAGTCAAACTAATTGTCTTTAACTTGTCATAACTGTTGTTGCATGCATTGCCTATTCCCTGATCGAATTGTTGGCTCTTTTTGCTTAGCTAGATCTTTGTTGTTATACTGTGAGAGTTGGCTTTCACACTTTAACCTGTTATTTTGTTAAGGTCATTTTCAGTAAAATGTATGTTGCCGATTTGTGTAGATGGCATTAACTGGTTTAGGATTGAGGCATAGTAGTTGTTAGTCTTAGTGTTATTAGTGTTGTATATGTAAAGTTAATGCTGGTTTCCTTTGATCTTTTCTTTTAGTTGCTAGAGGCCAATCTGACCCTGCAGCAGAAGTGGTTGAGGGTACTGAGGAAGCAGGGGATCTTGGAATTGTTGGCGATGATGTTCAAGACTTTAGCAGTGAGAGTTATACTCCTGCAGCTGGGGTTGAAACAGTTTGTGTTTTCCCTAAAAACCCTTCTAAAGGTAAGAAAGTTTAAATTGGGTGTTCTACTCTTGTCTTTATTATCTTTACCTAATTTTGCTTTGGAAAAGGTAGATGTTAATGGTTTGCTCTCTTAAATCATGTTTTTTGTTGTCTATGCAGTAGTGGCAGCTGGCGAGGAATGTGAACTGTTAGTTGGCATGAAAAATGATGGTAGTTCTGTATTTTCCTTCTCGTTTGCCTATTTGGTGTTTGATTTTCAGTAGTAATGTTCTGATAGCATCTCTTTGTTTATCTGCTCTAATGGATTTATTTACTACTGTGGGTTCTGAAAACAGGGGAATCACATCTGAATATCATTGCTATCCAAGCCAGTGTTCACCTTCCTTTTGATCACCGCTATTTGGTTCAAAATCTTTCTGTACAGGTGATTGTTGGCTTACCTGAACAATTTTCTTATTTCTTCATTCTTAGTATTTCACAGGTTGTAAGGACAGTCTTACTGGTTAAATTTTTTGTAAGATCTGTGTTATGTTGCCTGTTTTCTCAAGGTAGACTGAGATGAGTTCCTATTCATTTGTGGTTCGGCTTTTCTTCTCTTCTGAATAGAGAGTTGGAGTCAATAGTTTCTAAGAATGTGAGCCCATTTGTTAAGCTTGTGTATTTATCAGTTTTATTAGTATCAGTCACTCAAGGACTGTTAGTTTTATGGTGAACCAGTTGTGAAAATGGGGAAGAAAACTGAGATCAAGCGGACAATTCTGCTGAGTAGCTATAAGTCCCCCACCCCACACACAGACAAAAAAAAAAAAAAAAAAACCATCATTTGTAGGATGCATTGCCTTGTTAGCTGAATTATATCACAAGGTCTATTAAACTGATCTACTTCAAGCTTTGCACTTGAAATCATATGGTACCATTTGAGAGTTGTGTTTATCTTGAGTGGTGATCTTCACAAGGTTTTCAAATATCTGGTCCAATGATAGAGTTATAGCTTCTGGAATTTTAATTTATTGAAGTATCGTAATCAATCAACTATGTGAGTGAAACAGATGATTCAAGGAGTTGAGTGACATAATTGATGACCTAAAAAGAAAACTTGAACTGTTAATTTAGTACAAGGGAAGGGTGTTCAGTGCTTAAATATGCTAAGCAGCATGAGAACTATTCAATGTTCTTTCAATCTTAAACAGGTTTTCACTTAGATTTCTAATTGGTCAGGCAAATGGTTTCTATTTTAGAGGTGATGAAGCAGTGATGTAAACCTTTAATTTGAAGTGGTATCTTCTCACCACAAGTTGGTCAGATAGCAAAAAACAAGAAGTTAGCCTTGTAGTGAATTGCTGGTGATATAAAAGAAAGAACAGGCAAAATAAAAGGACAATAGTTGAGGATATGGCTTCCATTAAAATTTCATTTTCTTAAAAATCGCTTTCAACTAGGCACCTTAGGGTGAGGGTCAACATTTTATGTTACCAGAAGTAGAGAACCGATTGGGCAACAAGTGATCACATGTAGCTTGCTCAAGTTATATTCCCACAGGCTGTTCCTTTCTACTTTCTATCTCCACTGTCTATGATGGCCTTATGGTGAAACCTTAGTCTTATTTTGTTATTGACATTGCTTTTGCGAATGAATTGTTTTTGTTATTGTAATTGTTGCTGTTGTGGTGGTTGTTCTTGTTATCAGTATTGTTCTGGTTTTTGCTGATATGCAATATGTGATATAAAAAGGGTTCGTGGTATTAGTTTACTTTAAGGTACTTGGTCATGAGAATTGGTAATCACATGTAGCAATTGCTGAAGATATATTGCCACAGGATTTTTTCCTGCTTTTAATAACCCATATCTATACCGGCATTTTTTGGAATTCTTTTTAAAAAAATATTATTATTATTATTGCTGCTACTATTATTATTATCAGTTTTACTGTTGTTGTCTTTGTCGTTATTGTTATTGTTGTTGTCATTGTCTTTATTGTTGTTGTCATAGTCGTTATTGTTATTGTTGTGTATTATATGTGTTTGTTCAAACATCTCTTCGATGTTTCATGTTTTGTTAACTGTGATTTGGATACGAGAATTGGCTAATTGTGTATGTTCATTCATTTACTAGGCTTTTAACAACGCAACAGTTCCTCCTTCAGCTCAGGCTACCTTTCCATATATATTTGCTGTCAGCAAATTTATGCAGGTTTGTTTACAGAGCATTGTTACCCTCTTCTCTCATCAACTAACAGGGAAAATATTGTCCAGCTTATTTTCATATAATTTGCTTTCACGTAATTCTCACAGTTTCTTCTCTGCACTGATGACTCTGTTCTGTCATGTTTCAGCCTGGAAGTTTTGATCTGGTTGGTACAATTATTTACGAGATAGATCAGAACGCTTACCAAAACGTGTTCTACAATGGAACTATTGAAGTGACTGAACCTGGTGGTCTTCTCAGTGTTGAGTCAGTTTTCTTGTTTTGTCTTGCTGTAGCCCTCCTTGGTCTTCTTGGGTTCTGGATCCGTGGTCAGATACAAAATCTCTCGAAGGTGCTTATACTTACCTATGTTCCTTGTAAGACTGGATAAATGTGCTTCAAAACCTCGGTTATTTCGTAAAATGCCTGTAGGGCATGTATGAGGGGCCACAAGTAGTTAGTATCTGGGGTTATTTTTTTTTATATCTTACATCACTATCCTCTTGACATGTCTTGTGTCAGAGGACCCTGAAATCTGCTTCTAAGAGTGACTGAGAGCTGATGTGCCAGTGATGGTGAGAGGGTTTTTCAGACTTGAGGCATTACATATGAGAACAAAACGATTTGCTGAGCAGCTGGGACCTAATAAATATACCTTGCCATCTAGTGCAACTTAGTGCTCTTTTCTGAGTAACATATCTTTTTTGTTTTTTGTCAGCAATAATCACATTAGGGGTTTAAGCATATAAATTCCTGTGCTTTTTTCCCCCTTCTGAATCATTCTCTTTTTCATTTTGGATGTGTGTAGAAAACTAAGAGAGCACCAAAGGCAAAGGTTGAAGTTGGAACTGCAACAACTGATGCATCCACAGATGAATGGTTGCAGGTTTGTGGTTTATTATAATGTTAAAGAATATAATTCTGGAAATGTTTTGGCAATCGAGTCTTCAAATTATCAATGCTTACTTTTATTTTTTGGACTTGGTTTTCAAGAATTCGCTGACTAACTTGTCCTGTTCTGTTTTTCTAGGGAACTGCATATTCTCAGTCGCAGGCCAACAAGTTGAAGAAGAAGAAATGAATGGCTTGAAGCTACTAGCTTTAGCTGTATGAAGCAGTATGAGAAGTCTACAATCCTGAGTTCGGCTTGGATTTCACGTGATCTCCAAAACGTGAGGTTTTAAATTAGAATTGTTAGACGTGCTTCACTGTTGTAGCATGAAGTATAACTTATTATCCTCCAATTTTTACTGCCAATGAACTAACTGGGTATCAAGGATGCAAAGAAACAATTTTGTCAAATTCAGACTCTCATTTTTCCCTTGCAACAAATTTACTTTCCCGTTTGTTTCTTTGAGTTAGATAGTTCTGTCTATATCACACCCCTTATACCCTGCTAATGTGGGATGCTTGTGCACCAGACTGCCCTATTTATTTATTTTTAATGTGGTAAAAACCTAACAAAAACAGCGATAGGTTGGACCATGGGAATGTGAACACCTAACTTAGATGGAAGCAGATCACATCAATATACAGATCATCAAGCCCTGTTTCATTATTATGACATTTAGGAGATTGGTGAAGAAGCAAAAGATTTCATTAAAGATATTTTATTTTCTAGCTTTGCTGGATGTCTAGTATCCACATTTGTTTATTGCTCTAAAATAGTAGATGCAATTAATCATCACATGCCTGATGCCACAGAAAATAAATAAAGCTACCATTCATTATATGTTTAATTGTGGATCCTCACAAAACTTATTGCTAACCGTGAGGTATCATTTTCCTTCCTCTTTTTGGTTTGAGAATAGGGAAAAACGAATTTCCTTCTCTTCGACAAAAACCAGAAGAAAGGAAAAAACTAATTTTTTTCACTCATTTCGCACCCCACGATATCTTTACTGTCATCTGAAAATATTTCCCATTAACAGTTACGAATGAACATTTGCATACCATACTCCATTGTGAGATTTTACTAAGCTTGTTGTTATTGTGTTACATTGGAATTAATATTGACAACGTAAGTACTAACCTTCTAACGTGTGACTTATAAATTTTGTTCTTTGCCTAGTACAACGCTGCATGTGGGAAATCGCATTCAAGTGAAATCATGCTTAATCAGTTGGGGAATCATTTACTCGGTTCTAAGAAAGCTTAACCACTTTCCTTTCTTATTCTTTTTTTTCCACCCAAGTTAAAAGAGATAGCAGTGTATTCACAACGTAAATTTCAAAGTTAATATACAGTAGTAACTAAATTTACTACCTACTACTTAGTAATTTTCTTAATATTATATATATAAAGATATTGTTGAACAGCACTAAACAAAGCAAGCTGGAGAGCAATGACAATCAAGATATTGTTTAGTTATATTTTAAGATAGGGTAGAAATGAAAGTCATATAACGAGACAGTTTGAAAACAATTTTTATTAGTGTGTGACACATAAGTCAATAAAAGAACAAAAAGATGAGCTAAAACGTCAAATTTATGGAAGTAACATTTTTTTGCAGTGATTGTGTGTCAGAAATAGATAGGTGAAAGGCCGCCACGAGGTAGATAGAGGTGGGATTTAATTTGCGGGACAAACAAAGGACATCAATTTTCTTCCTCTTTCTCATTTTTATATAAAAAAAAATATTTTAAGCGGAATCAAACAAATTACTGATACTCCATATCTTTGCAGTTATGTGTCAATTCAGCTGTCCAATAGCTAATGAACTTTTCAAATGGCACGATTTTATTTTAAGTTGATTTCTCGTATGACCATTCAGTATTAATTACATGATTATTTATGAAATCAACCTCTTTTTTTTCGTAAAAGGGTGAGATGAAGTGGATTTTTAAAAGCCATAAAAGAGGTAATCAATCATATATAAGTAACAAAAATGAGAGTTTACATCCTAATTAACCCAGACTATATTACACTATTGTAATAGGATTTCATATCAATTGTTGACGATGGAACCAATGGAAAAGTCTTTTATATATGCACTTCCATTTTATTCCACACTTTATTGGGTTAAACCGATACAAAGACATTCTTAACATTATTTTCTTGAAAATAACTCGCATTATTAAAGTATTCTTACAACTTATATATGTAGCTTCTCAAACTGTTCAATTGTCAATGTGATACTTTATTCGCGCACCCAACAAAATCTTGACAACAACAGAGGAAGACAGCAAACTTTCCTTATATTAAAAAAGACTTACCCTATGGATAATGTAATTTTCTAGTGGATGAGATTCCTTACCACTTTGGATCAATATGACTTGTAAAACTACGACAAACGGTGTTGCCCAAGTCCATATAAACAGATCATCAATCCATCTAACTAACGTGGGACTCTAACACTACTGCAACTAACCAATGCAAAAGATGCAAGATTGAACGTTATTGAATTATAGGAAGAGGATGCAGCTATGGTAGAAGTAGTCTAGAATAATAATACATAAATAATCATGAATTACCCTTCTTCATGATTAGTACAATAATTTTTGTTCCATAATTTGCCGCAGTAGAAGTTAGTTGATAAATGTCAAAAAATCACGTGAAGATTGGGAGACCATGTTTTTGTCACTCACTATAAATGCCAACATTTACCTGCCCCTTGTATTCACAATTTAAAACAAAATAAAAGAAGTATATACTATAATAGAAAGAACGGCAATCATATCATTAACAGTTTAGTTAAAAAAGTAGTCAAAGTTTCACATATAATTGAGGATATTCAGTAAAATAAGTGACATAAATGAGAGCTAACAAAGTAGGTTAACAGATAGAAAAGGGATTTTTGTGTACAGTTGGAGACCTCATTGAATGATGATAATGGCGTTTTATCAAACAGCTACCTATGTCTGTGACCACCCATTCCTGAATAATTTTATTTTTTATTTTACAAAAATCACCTTCCAATTTTATAATCTTTCTGTCATTCATAAAAATTCAAGACCATGGGACCTAAACTCATGTGAGGACCTTAACTACGTGCCGGTGAGCCGGTCATAAAAACAGCCTTTTTCTTTACTTGTTGGTAAGTAAACAAGTACTATAAATATACCCTTAGGTCAGTTGAGAGAAACACATTCAAGAATACCATTCACAACTTACATTTATTTTGTATTAACAGAATGGGGCTTCAGTCCCTTTGTGGCAGAGTCCTTCTGGGACTGTCCCTGTCTTTACTACTCTCTAGTTTCTGCATTGCTGATGACAAGACAATTAAGGTGGTTGGTTTTGGAGAATGTGCTGATTGCAAGGAGAATAACATTAACACTATTCATGCTCTATCAGGTTCTTTCTTATTAATTCATTTGAATGCATGTCATGTTAACTGTCTTACAATTATAATGGTTATATGATGGAGTTGAGTTACTACTACACATGGTATCCGAGTCAGGCTTATCCCTATTATTGTGTTTTCCAATGTTGGATCACACATTTTCTTGTTCATGCTCCAGATGTCTCGTCTTGACTCTTGAGCATGCAAGATTATAAAAGGTTATCGTCTTTTATGTGGTTTTGAAAGATTTATCACTTGTTGAGCTAGCTTTTGAATTAAAGTTAGCTAGCTAGGTTCAAGGTTCATTTTCTGATAGTAGATTTCCATAACAATGTTATATTATTGGTTTCAGGACTTCATGTAAGCATTGACTGCAAGCTTGAAAATGGAGAAATCAAAACAAGGGGTGAAGGAGAGCTTGACCAAGATGGCAAGTTTGAAGTGTCACTTCCTAAGGAGATGATGAAAGATGGCAAGCTGAAAGAGGAATGCTATGCACAGTTACACAGTGCATCAGCTGCACCATGTCCAGCACACAATGGCATTGAATCATCCAAGATTGTTACTATCAAAACTGATGGAAAACATACATTGAAACCAGCTGGAAATCTCAAGTTCTCAACACCCTTGTGCACTTCTGCTTTCTTGTGGCCATACTTTAAGTACCCACCATTGCCACAGTTGCCACCTTTCCCAAAAGATCATCCTTGGATGAAGAAGTTCCCTAAGTTGCCACCATTCCCACCAATGCCACCATTGAATCACTGGGGCCACCCTTTCCCTCTTCCACCTATTCCTCCCCTTTTTAAAAAGCCATGTCCCCCACCACTAGTAAAGCCTCCAGTTCCCGTTTACAACCCAACACCAAAGCCCACACCAGAGCCACCAGTAGTAAAGCCACTTCCTCCTCCAGTTCCCGTTTACAACCCAACACCAAAGCCCACACCAGAGCCACCAGTAGTAAAGCCACTTCCTCCTCCAGTTCCCGTTTACAACCCAACACCAAAGCCCACACCAGAGCCACCAGTAGTAAAGCCACTTCCTCCTCCAGTTCCCGTTTACAACCCAACACCAAAGCCCACACCAGAGCCACCAGTAGTAAAGCCACTTCCTCCTCCCGTTCCTGTTTACAAACCAAAACCAAAGCCTCCTCCAGTTCCCGTCTACAAGCCCAAGCCTAAGCCACCTCCAGTTCCTACTTACAAGCCCAAACCAGAGCCTCCAGTTAAAAAACCATGTCCCCCTTCAGTTCCAAAACCAAAGCCTCCTCCAGTTAAAAAACCATGCCCCCCTAAAGTTCCAACTTACAAACCCAAGCCTAAACCAGAGCCACCAGTAGTAAAGCCACTTCCTCCACCAGTTCCAGTTTACAAGCCACCAGTAGTAAAACCCCTTCCACCACCTGTTCCAATTTACAAAAAGCCATGCCCACCATTTCCACACCTTCCACCACTGCCACCAATAGTGAAGCCACTTCCTCCTCCAGTTCCAGTTTACAAGCCACCAGTAGTAAAACCCCTTCCACCACCTGTTCCAATTTACAAAAAGCCATGCCCACCATTTCCACACCTTCCACCACTGCCACCAATAGTGAAGCCACTTCCTCCACCAGTTCCAGTTTACAAGCCACCAGTAGTAAAACCCCTTCCACCACCTGTTCCAATTTACAAAAAGCCATGCCCACCATTTCCACACCTTCCACCACTGCCACCAATAGTGAAGCCACTTCCTCCTCCAGTTCCAATTTACGTGCCACCAGTAGTAAAACCCCTGCCACCACCCGTTCCAATTTATGAGCCACCAGTAGTAAAACCCCTGCCACCACCTGTTCCAATTTACAAGCCACCATTTTACAAAAAGCCATGCCCACCACTTCCACCATTCCCTAAAATTCCTCCCTTCCACCATCCTCTCTTCCCACCACTTCCACCTAAATTTCCTCACCCATAGACCAAACATTAAATTCAAGAGTTCCTTTGGGTGTATGTAGGGCTGAATCTTTTTCTGTTTTAAAACCATGAAAATTATTTGCAATTCAATGAATAAAATCGACCGCCAAGAGATATGATGCTTGAGAATGTCAAAGTAAAAGATCAGAGAAATAGGGGAGTTAATTTCACAGTGTTGGTTTGCTTAGTTAAGTTTTCATGCAAATGTTTGTATATCTTCAAGTGAATCATGGTCCGGTAGTGAATAATCATGATATGTTGTATACGTTCAAGAACGGATCTTTTAAATTTTCTTGTTATGTTATTGTTTATTCTCATTCATAGAAACTTGTATTACTCATATCTTTTTAATGCAATGTTGGTTTTTCTTATTCATGTACTTGTACTGCTCTTTTCTTTAGACTCTTCATATTGCTCTTTGTTATTCGTGGAAACTTGTACTGCTCCTTTCTTTAAACTCCATTTTGATCCTATTCCTTTCTAATGTGTCAGTATTAGGATACTTATTAGAGTATAATAATCTATAATTTTCAGTGATCATTGGCGATTGATAGAGATGACACATTTCTATCAATCATTGTTGGCTTATATGCTCATTTACGGTTGCATTAAAGAGTCAAAATTAATTATGTAGCAGATTCCACGGCTACCGACAAATATCATTAAATGCTATCTACCTACTTGTGTAGATAAAACAATCAATCTTCCTATAATTAGCAATCCATGATTAAGCAATTAACAGACAATAATTCATTTCCTATGGGAACTATTCCTAATTAAGTCCATTAAATTTGTCCAGCTATAATCTTAGAGTACTTTTGTAAACCAGTGCCACACTTTAACTTAAAGTTTTAATCTTTGAGAATAATTTGAAATAATACAAATAAATTGTACTGCACTGAGGCCACCGCTGCATAGCTCGTGAGTGAATGAAACCTTTTTTTTTTTTTTTTGCTTTCGTTTAAGAAACAAGGTTTATATGATAAATTGGTAGTTATAAGAGGAAAAACATTACAAGCCGTTTATAATTATTGAAAGGAAAAGACTCAAATATGTCATCGGACTTTGAGAAAACACTAATTTATATTACTAGTTTGACTCATTTATGTCAAAATTTGTTTTTACACGTAGTCAATTATGATCCAGCCATATCGTTAATTAAATCACTTTTTAAATTAGAAAAAACTCAAATATGCGAAAATGTCCAGAAATTGACATAAATGAGTCAAACGGACACTATTTGAGCCTTATCCCATTATTGAAATACTCTTCATGCACAAATTAATACAACAACATATCCAGTTTAATCTCATGAACATCACACCTTACCCTTACCTCGGAACTCGGAGGTTGCTTCAGCCTTCAGATATGACCTTAGCTCAAGAAACAACAATTCAAAGCAGATCGAAAAAATAATAATAAGGAAGTGGAGAAGCATGGCAATTCATGCACAAAATTAACAAGAGAGAAAAAAAGCTTTACTAGAAAGAGAGAAATGTACAGATGAGAAAGAATGAGTGCAACGTTTGGATTCCTTGCGGGCCTGCAAACACAGCCCAATAAAACGGCCCATTACAAATGGGCTTGTAGATATCGTACAGAAAAAGCTTGGGCTTAGACATGGGCTTGTAGAAATTGCCGCCTTAAAAACGTCCCATTAGCATCAGTGACGCATATATCACGTGATTAGCCATATCTCTTATCTAACTATGGTAACTTTTCACCAACCATGGTGACTTTTAACGCAAGTCCGTCCTCTGCCAGACTCTCCAAGATCCTGACACCTGTCCGATCAAACGGTGGTGATTATTTTTCCATAAATTATCCGCTTTCACATCTTCCTATATAATATTCTGTCTCGCTTAAACCCTAAGCACAAATCGTACCATATTGTAAGTTTGAGAAACATCTAGAGAGAAATGGCAAATCCAAGGGTTTTCTTTGACCTTACCATCGGCGGTGCACCAGCTGGCCGCGTGGTGATGGAGCTCTTCGCCGATACCACTCCCAAAACCGCTGAGAACTTCCGAGCTCTCTGTACCGGTGAAAAAGGTGTTGGAAAGATGGGTAAGCCTTTGCACTACAAGGGCTCAACCTTCCACCGTGTGATCCCAGGGTTCATGTGTCAAGGAGGTGATTTCACCGCCGGAAACGGTACCGGAGGAGAGTCGATCTACGGCGCCAAATTCAAGGACGAGAACTTCGTGAAGAAGCACACCGGCACTGGAATTCTCTCCATGGCTAATGCTGGACCTGGAACCAACGGTTCTCAGTTCTTCATCTGTACCGCTAAGACTGAGTGGCTCGATGGAAAGCACGTCGTGTTTGGACAAGTTGTTGAAGGCTTGGATGTGATTAAGAAGGCCGAGGCTGTTGGATCTAGTTCTGGAAGGTGCTCCAAGCCTGTTGTGGTTGCTGACTGCGGTCAACTCTAGATCTGATGATGATGTTTTGAACGTTGATGATGATCTAGTTTTATCAGTCTTTTCTATATTTGAGTCGCCGTTTTAGGCTTTGTTTTTAATTTCAACCTATCTTTCCTGCTTGTGTCTTGTTGGGTCGGGTCGGGTCAAGTTCTAGGGTTAACCGTAATTGGTTGTTGTGTTGCTTCTACCGGTTTATGTTTAATCTTAAGACTACAATTAAATAAGATACTAATAGACTTGCTGCTAATCTCGATTTTATTGCTTAATCTCCTGTTTTTGGTTTAGTGTAGTCTACTTTTGTGCTGAACCGATAATGATGTGACCGACCTTTGACCGGTGTGGTTTGCGTGAATTGTGAGAGTCTCTTTCTCAGAGCTGTGGGTCCTGATTCGGATTTTTAAATTTGTGGTATATGGTTCGAATAGATTGGTGAGCGTGGTATTAAGTAAGGTGGCCCTTGTGTCGTTAATTAGCATAACAAGAAAAGTTTGTCTAGACTGTTCCCCAATAATAGTAGTTGCTTTTTTTCCATAATAACTTCGGACTTTGCTATAAATTTACCCTTCCAAAACTATACAAAACCAAGTTACGCGTTTTCCTTGGTTTATTTCAACTACTAAAAGACGTAATCCTAACTGATTTATTGACGAAAAGAACATTTGCATTAGTTTTTGCAGAGGAAAAATGTTTGCTAAGGGTCTTGATATTGTTCTAATTAACAGCCTAGTAACTATCTAATTACACAACTTCAGCCTAGTAAGTACCTACATTGACCTGTTTGTTTTGAAAATAAAGATTAAGTATTTAAAATTAAAATTTATATTATACAAATAAGGGCCTTTATAAATGATATTAAATTGAATATTTAAGATATATATTGTCTTTTGAAAATATATTAATTAATAAACATATGTTCTTAACTAATATTATAAAAAATAATTGATTTATATTTTCCAATTTAGTATATTTTAATTAAATTAGTCATAAAAACTAAAAGTATAAAATTTATGTGAACATCATGAAATGCATGTTTGACAAAAAGATTAATATTATAAATATAATGTCATAAAATTACAAAACATTTGACAAAAAGATAATCTATCAAGTGTAGCTTATAAAAAAAATAGCTTGCAATGTAAAATATCGAGTCAATACTCCTAAAACAAATGAAATTGAAAATATGACATAGGTTTTAAATTCAAAATAAAAAATTTAACATAATACTCTTGTCAAATTTCAACATAACATACATAAATATGATTTAAAGAAAATGAAAACGTAAGTCCATAATTTTATTCAACAATGAATTCTACTTTAATTTAAAAATTAGAATACTAGCAAAATTATACTAATAATTATTTTAGATAATACGAAAATTGCATAGTATCACATGAAGTAAAGATTGAGAATAACAAAGAAATGAAATGTAAATAATAAAAAAAAAAATTAGAAAATATATAAAAAAAAAAAGAACTTAATAAACATAAAAATACATACAAACAAAAAAAAATAAAAATGGAAGAAATTAAAAAGTAAACAATTTGTTATTATACCATGTAATTATCAGCAATTCACAGTCTCCCTTGTGAATTGGAGACTGAAGAGTATAATTACACCTAGCTAATTACATGACCAATCAAACGGGACAGACAATGTAATTATGCCAAATTTAATTACCATAGTGATTTTCCAAGCCGACCCTAAAAGAGTTTGTACCTCGGAATATTTTTTAGTTTTATCTTATGTAGCACTTTTTCATATTTTTCAAAAGATAAGTTTATATAATTGTATATCTAACACCATACATTTGTGTTAAAGTCTCTTTACTTTGTTGAGTTCCGTGCTAAACAACTTTTTTATTTTTATATTCCGTGCCAATCAAAAATATTTGAAGTAAGATTCCATTATGCGTTTATTATATAGGTAGTACTAATTTTAGGAGCTTGAGGTCACTTCAGAATGATTAACTTGTCCTCATAACAACACCACTTTAGTATAGATTAGTTTATATGAAAATAAATTTATTTTAGGTGACTAAATGAAATATGAAGACTTGTTTAGAGGATCTTCTAATGTATTTAGCCAATATATTATTTAATACATCAATATATCAGTACTTGCGAATTTTTCTCTCATTTGCCCTTCAACTTTATTAGTCCATAAAGGCAAAATCAAGCTATTTAGTAATGATAGGCTTTTTTTTAATGAATGACAAAATTATTCCATTTGCAAAATGTGGCAATGGTGCACATTTTGTTGTATTGATATTCTCGACCTTGGGATAAAAATAGTCAATGCTAGTATTTTTCTTTTGTAGATTGAACATTAATAGGCATTTAGGGGATTTAATTATTGGAAAGTGCTAAATGACCAAAAAATTTGGTCAAAATTTAACCAGAAAATTTAAAAAATTATTATTTTTTTATTTTTTTAAATAAATTGATGTCTTTTCCTTTTTTAGTTAAAAAGTATTAAAGTTAAAAGGATAAAAATATTTAAAGAAGTAAAATAACATATTTAAAATATCATTTTGATCAAAAAGATTTTTCCTGAGGTTTTAGAGGTCCTTTTTAAGACCATATACAAGTGGCCATGTGTCCTAGCATCATTTTCAGAATTTGAAATGATTGGATTCTATGTTTCAAAAAACTTTTAAAAGGAATTCATTCGTAAATGGGAAGTGGACAGCTTTTTAATTGTATTTTTTCTACCACATTCATTGATACTGAAGTGAATATATAATCGGATGCCTGTCATGATTTAAAATTTATGCTTTCCAACTTTATTACGAATTCATATCTCGTTTTAATAATTAAGTTTACAATTATATGTTTGTATATATTAAATTTTAAAATGTATAAAAATATAAGATCTAAATAAAAATTACTCCTTAGATTCGTTTCTCCACTATGGAGAATAGTGGTTGTTTACTTTGAAATTCTGGTGGAAACTAGTGGTCCTTGACCTCGCAGAACATTATTGGCTTCAATGGAAGTTTAGGTCATATTCTTTATTTCTTGGGGATATACCTTTTTATTTTCATCTATTAATAAATGAAAATTAGCTTTGTCTTTTATTATATTATAATCCTATATATTTGGCTATTTGTATTCTCGATATCACTAAAATTTATTATTCTTAATTGGGAAAAGGGTCTGAAAAATACTCCAACTTTGGCCGAAATTACTGTTACGATACCAAACTTTATGGAGGACCTTTTACCCCTTGCACTATTTAATAGTGTATTTTAAAGGTATATATGTGCTCACGTGAACACATTACTATTTAAAAATGAGGCAATATTTATGATGTCCACGTAGACACATATATACCTTTAAAATACACTATTAAATAGTACAGGGGATAAAAGGTCTTTTCCAAAATTTGGTATCGTAACAACAATTTCGATCAAAGTTCAAGTATTTTTTAGACTCTTTTCCCTTCTTAATTTGACGTATCACTTGAAATCAAGCTCAATTTTTCAATTTCACTTAAGTAATCTAATTTACTTGCTTTTGTCTTTTGCATGGCTCGATCCACTAAACAAATTAGACCCATAGGATGAACTATTAATGTTTATGTATTAAAATTTTCATTTGATTTTGAAGATTTAGCTAAGAAGTAGATTGAATGGAGTTGTTGGGTTCGAAGTGATAATTTCTGTTGAAAAAATATTGTTAGTTGTACTGTGAATTTTGATCCTAAAGCTACGTACATTCAATTTGCACTGTGAATGAAGCTCGAAATTTGAGGTTAAGTTTCTACAAACGAACTTTATTTTAAGTGAACATTTTACAAAAGCTCATGAAGAACGCCTAAGGGAGTTCATATTTGAAATTTGGGATTTCTTGAAGAATGATTTTTGAGTGAACTTCAACTGCAAAGTAATGGGGGAAGAAGAACAAAATAAAATTTCAGAATTAGCCACCCAATATCACTAAGAATTAATTTGTACATTATTTTGAAATCTCACGAATGAACATCCTATTCCTTAATCTCTTGAATTATAATGAGCAATACAAGAAACTTGATGTATGAATCAATAGCTTGAAAATATGTATCTTCGTGTTTATGTTTTTTCAATACTTTATATATAGTTCTAGTTGTTTTAAAAGGCGGGGCGTGAAGCGAAATGTTTTATACAGTACATGACGAGGCGTAATCCCCGAGACACGGGGAGTAAGTCCCACGGATCTACGGGGCGTAGTCTCATATATATATTCAATTTTATAGTTTTATTACTAATAAAATAAGCAAAAGTAAACCTTTCAATGATTTATGATTTTTATTTGAGATAAGTATTAATAATCAATAACGAAGAAAAAAAGTATTATAATTACTATTTGAGAAATATCATTACATCTATAATAAAAATATGATTTAAAGCAAAAAAAGTTCAAAAAAATAAATTAAAAACACTCGGGCGTACGTTTTTACGCCCAAGACTTACGTTTTTATGCTCGGGGCTTACGCCTCAGATTTTAGGACTTACGCCTTATGAATCTACGTCGTTAATTTATGCCCCGAAGCATTTTTGGTACGCCTCACCCCGAGACTCGCCCTGGGACTCACCCCAAAAACGATTTTGAAAACACTGGTTCTAGTTTTATATTATCTACTTTTTGGTGAAAAATATGTAAGTATTTTCTTATAAATTCTTTTAAAGAATTGCAAAAATGATTTCTTAATTGCAACAGTCTTTAGACACGTTCATTGCTTCTTATATTTTACCTTGACAATGTTTCAAGTTGGTTCTAAACTAATTTATGGTTGGTTTAATGTATTCTTGGCTTTGTAGGATCTCTATTTTACTTATTTTGATTACATTCCATGTAAACTAAGCATAATCATTAAATATATATAGATGTCTAAAATAATCGCAAGCGGCTCCTGTCCAGTAGAGCTTCTGTCTATTTCCTCCCGCGGAGCACTAGATTCTTTACACGTATTTCATAAATATTTTAATGAATTGATGTAATCATCCTTTAACCAGGGTTAATTATTTTTACAATGGTCCTTCATCTCTTTCCAAATATTTATATTTTCATGACCAAATAGTAATACATCGTCTCTGTCGTGCTGTCCTCTCTATTCTTTTTGTTTTTGAAATTTTTTATTTATATCCTCTTCTCTATTTGTAGTATGATTTTTAATTCAAAATAAAAGATTTTAACATAAAAATAAATAACAAAACCAATAAACAGATTGCAAAATTAACTTTTTTTGAAAATTCACTTTGAAAAAAGAGGGGCAACAAAGCAACACATAAATATTGAAAATCTCAATTTGATCGATCTCTCAATGCGCAGAAAGACAATATACAATTCCTAACACAATTTTTAATTTCAGCCTAATTTAATTATCTAATTTCACTAAAGAACAAAATCGTGACAAAGTCTTATGAAAAAATCATCAAAAACAGATCGATGATAATAAATTCCACTATTTTGTGAAGTTATTTTGATGTACCATGTCTTCCTCCTTAAACACTATTAAGAGATAGTTAAGATGAAACAGAGGAAAGAGAGAGACGTTTTTTTTTTCTTTTGGAGACGGATAAAAAAAAGTTAATCCTAGTTAAAGAATAAAGGGAAAAGGCTCAAAAATGCCTTTAACGTATTAGAAATGGTTCAAAAATGCCCTCCTTTCATCTTTTGATTTTAAAATGTCTTAACGTTTTGTTTAGGTTCAAAAATACCCTTTAGTTAACAGAAATATGACATGAAATTTTACAAAACAAATGGTCAATTTTCATTGGTCCACGTCAAATAAAAAACCCTACTCAAATCCAAATCCAAACCCGTTTCACTGGCAAAAAATATTAAAGCCAGAAATCTTGGAGCATGCCTTTTTGCTGAAACTCTATACTATCAGTTTTCACAAAATCCACAACTATGCTCGTGGAATTGCTTGAAGCCACTCTTCCCTACTAATTCTTTGAAGGACAACATTCAAAACATTGTTTCATAGATTTTCTTTAGCGAAAATAGCAATCGATATACCAGTATGCCCATCAAAAATAAATTTAGTAAATTCATACGAGAAAACTGATGTTGTAGCTATTTCATAGGCAATTAACAGATTTACAAAAGCATATGTGATAAAATTACTGCGTAAACTGAAGAAGAGATCAATGAAATCCTCTAATGATCAGGCTTAATCAAGAAATAGTCTTCCCCTTTCTTTGCCAAAGCACCGAAATTATTTTTTGCTTCATCTTCCTAATTCCCGCCTCACTAATTCTTTCACTCTCTGTTCAGACACTATGCAAATTCTAATTCCCCGATTTCGATAAAACAAAACACAATCCCTCAAGGAACGGGTAAAAGATGCAAGGACTAATCAAAAACGGATTTGGGTTTAGATTGAGTGGGTCTTTTTATTTGAAAAAAAATGATGTGGATCAATGAAAATTGTCCATTTGTTTTGTTAAATTTCATGTCATATTTCTGTTAACTTAAGGGTAATTTTGACCATAAACAAAATGTTAAGGACATTTTTAAACCAATAGGTGGAAGCAAGACATTTTTGAACCATTTCTAATACGTTAAGGGCATTTTTGAGCGTTTTCCCAAGAATAAAACAAATCATTCCATTGAAATATATACGGGACACGTGTAAAGCATCTAATGCTCCACTGGAGAAAATGGACAGAACCTCTACCGGACAGAAGCCGCTTTTGAAATAATCATCATATACTAGTGCTAGATGTATAAATCATGTCGATTAATTTTATCATTCTGCTTTATTGAATTGGAGGTTCATCTTAGACCATCATAATGGAGAAGGTGTACATTTGAGCCAATTGAATAATGATAAAAGTAAAAATATAAGAGAGATTAATTCTTTTCGCAAAATAGAGAGAAAAAAGAAATGGACTCTTTTTCTATTCTAAAATGTTTAAAACATGAGTCTTTTAAGTATTAGAGTTAGTGTCTGTGGACTAATCAATATGTCGCCCATTTGCGAAAGTGTATAGACTGTATACTAAAGTTTTCATTCTTATATGCATAGAGATAGATTTGTCAAACTAAATCAAATACCTAAATTAGAATATAGATGATTCTAATGAAAAATATATATTAATTTTATAATCAGTTAATTTTTTTGAGAGTTGCCACATCTTTATTATTATTATAGAAGCCAGGATTTGAACCTCCCCAAATCTCACTCCCCCCTTCCCAAAAAAAACATCTAAAAGTAAATAACTAATGGGCAGTCGATTAAAATTTATTTAAAAGCTAATTATAAAGGATTTTGTATCCTGAAAGTGAATTAAAATAGAATAATAAATCGTGATGATTTAAATTTTGAATCATGATTTCACGAGGGAGACTCTGTGATCTGAAAACGTAATTAGGTATCATTTAGATTTTGTTACTCCATTTTAAAATATGTATTAAAAATTAATTTAATTAAATCAAATAGTGAAAATAGCACATTAATTATAATTAATTTAGAGATGAAAGGGAATATGCGGCAGCAGCCTGATTAGGGTCAGTTGGGTCACAGCTCACACCCTTTTTGTTTGTCGGGTGACGTTGCCTTCTTCGTTAGACTCGTTACCGTTATCTGATCATTTTCCAAAAGCTCATATTAACGGCGTTAAGTTTACTCCATTTTTCACGTCTAACAAAAATAGTCCCCGCGTAACACACAACTTTGAAGGAGGAGGAGGAGGAAGATAAGTTTGAGTTATTGGGGAGGGAGAAGAGAAAGAGAATTATCTGAAACTGTAGTTTAATTTGTTCTTCAACTGTTTCAGATCTCCCTCTCCCAATTCCCTTGTAAGAATTTTGTGGAACTAACATTCTTTCAGGTTTTGTATATGTTTACATTTTTGACAGTGTATCTGTATATATACATACAGAAGAAGTAGGAAGGGTATATAGTGGAGGGATTATTCTTACAGATTGATTGTTTGATTGTGTGTATGTATATATATTGAAGAAGTAAGAATATGGGTTATTCGGAGAACACAACTGGTTTAGTTCTAGCAATGGTTTCAAGCTTGTTTATTGGAACGAGTTTTATCTTGAAGAAGAAAGGTCTCAAGCGTGCTGCTGCTGCTGGCACTCGAGCAGGTCTGAAAAATAAAATAAAAACTCTTTTCTGTTAGATCTTAACTTCGGTTTATTAGTCAATTTACTGCTGATTGAATTGGGAAAATCTGTTCGCTTGCTTGATTTCTCATTTATTTTGTGTATATGTAATTGCTCCTGGATTAAAGTTGCAGTGCTTGTATGGATGCACAATTCCAGTATTTAAGGATGGAATTGAGTTGAGAAATTGTTCTATGTGTGATATTATTGAAATGATGTATCAATTAACTGCGAATTATTTGGCTTATGAACTGCTTCAATGTGTGATATTAGTGAAATAATATATCAATCAACTGTGAATTATTTGGCTTATGAACCGCCGTATCCATTCCTCTAAATTGAGGCCTGTTCGATATTCAAAAGATTCATTATAGTCGGATTACTTCACACTGACCATCCCTCCTCCTTTATCATGGCTTAGGACCAGATATGCGTTGTGAAACTCACAAGGGCAAAATTATATTAGTGAAAGAGTGTACTGCATTTAAAATTCATTATTTGGTGTATGTTGTTATTCTATATAGTACTTAATTCCTAAGCATGTTTATGACATTGTATATCTTCAATATAGGGTGAACTGTTCTGTTCAATTTGTTGTATTTATGTTGGTTCTACTTTGATTGATCATGACAATCTTTTTTAAGGGTGTACAGTTCTTTGTTCCTTAATTGGGTTGGTAGATACCGTATGGTAAACAGTGCTACTGACATACAACTAGAGCTAAGTTTACTAGGATTTTGCTCATTTCGGTGGTGGATTCAATTTCTTTAAGGATCACTTTCAGTCAGGTCTTACTGTTCAGGCATGTGTTGGAAACAGAAATGAAGTGGGGGATGGAACACATGAAAAGAAAAGAAAAAATCTAGAAATCCAATATTTGGAAATGGACAGGAAATGCTAAAGTATCAAATATGAGGTCTAAAGGCAAACTATTCATCTTAACGTTTTCCTGCCGTGTCTGTTGACAACGTTTCTAACCCCATTAGGTCCATTCTTTTTCTGTTTAGAGGTTACATGATGTGAATTGGCGAATTGGATCCTTGACATTCACGTTTCTAACCCCATTGTCAGTTACTTTAATTTAAACCATGAGTAGGAAGATTGATAAATAATACTTAGTTTTCTAGCTGATTAAATTTTTGCAACGCCAGTTTGAACAGCTTCTATTCTTATTCATGATCTTGCCAATCCATTACATAATATGAGAAGAACCATTTTTCGGTTGGACATTATCGTGCAAGCAGAAGCTTTTATCCATGAAGTACTTATGAGTTCACAAGGAGTAATCTATGGCTGTACTTGTAGCGGAGCATATTTTGCTTGAAAGTTTATACTGTTTTGTTTTTCAGACTGCAGTCTAGCGTGTCAATTTTCCATTTAGTACTTTAATTGGCAAAATAACTTTAACATTTTCTTTCGTATCCTTTTTCCTTATTGTATACTTTGTCAATTTCAATTCGCCTGGTTAAACAGTTATTGGTGACTGTGATCTTCACTGCAGGAGTTGGAGGCTATACTTATTTGCTTGAACCCCTTTGGTGGGCAGGCATGATTACAAGTAAGTGCATCATGAGTTGTCTCCACGAGTAAACTTCATTCAGGTTAAATATGCATTAGTATTGTTGTGGTCTTAATGACATTTGGATTTGGATACGCAGTGATTGTTGGGGAGGTTTCCAATTTTGTGGCCTATATTTATGCTCCAGCTGTTCTTGTGACCCCACTTGGTGCGTTGAGTATAATTATCAGGTGAGATTTTGAAGTCTTATGTGCTGTTTTGAAACTCTGTCAAGGAACTCCTGCTGATGTTTCCATAACTAACCTTGGTGAATCTGAATAGTGCTGTCTTGGCACACTTTATGTTGAGGGAACGGCTACAACGATTAGGTGTAGTGGGATGCATATTGTGCATAGTAGGATCTGTGGTAATTGTTATACATGCACCTCAGGAGCATATGCCAACTTCTATACAAGAAATCTGGATTTTGGCAATTCAACCAGGTCTGAATTTTTAGTGTTTTTTCCTGTTTATCTTGCTATAGGTTATGATTTTTCTCTCTCCTTTGAGCTCATTACGAATTTCTCCTTCTGATTTTGTCTGCAGCATTTGTGATTTATGTGGCAGCAACAATATCCATAGTAGCAGCTTTGATGTTTCATTATGAACCTCGTTATGGGCAGACAAACATGCTGATATATTTGGGAATATGTTCCTTAATGGGTGCACTTACGGTAATTATGTTTTCTTCTAGGCTTCTTCAAGTCATCATCTTTATTCCTACTTAGAATTTGTACGCTACGTTCTTCTTGGACATAATGCAGTTTTGCAGACGTGAACACTTTCCAAGCCCGTCAAGATGTTTCTGTGGCTTTCTATTAATTTATTGTATTTGCAGGTTGTCAGCATAAAGGCTATTGGAATTGCAATAAAACTTACTTTGGAAGGAATTAGTCAGATTGCCTATCCGCAGACTTGGTTTTTTCTAGCTGTTGCAGTAATCTGTGTCATCACGCAGTTAAATTATCTAAACAGGGTAATGGCATAATACTTTCCAGCTTGACTGAGATCTGCTGTAATCCGTCTGATAAGTCATTTGCATTGCCTTTCCTAGCGTGAATTCCCAATTCTCTAAAACAACTGCCTATATACAGGACTAGCTCAGACCATACGTCATGTGTATATATGATGTCAGTTCCTCTGAATTTGAATGTTACTCCTATTGTAGTTATTTGTCTTTATGATATCCATGTAATGGTATCAATTCTTGCAGAGTATTTTTTGTGAATGACACGAATATAAAACAGAGAATCAATACTTGATACCAACAGTGCTACAATATTTGCCAAGTCTTTACATTCTATCTGTGTTTCAACTTTTGTGATTTGGCAATAAACTTGTTGCTCTTTCTTGTGTGATATGTGAGCTGTTTTAATATCTGAAACAAGTGCTCTGGTTGGGAATCTAGCAAAAAGCTGCTTCACATTAAAACTTTCCTTATTACATGAACCTTGAGATGCTCCTTGACCATTACAAAGTGCAGTAAATGGGCAGTGCATGCTATTATGCTTAATTTTTGGTTTTGCAATTTAGCGATATGCATGATATTCAGGATTATTCACATGAATTTTTTTTTTTTGGGGGTGGGGTGGGGGGGAGTGTCTGAAGCATTTTCTAACATTTATGCATCATTTTGATAGGCACTGGATACATTCAATGCTGCAATTGTTTCTCCAATATATTATGTAATGTTCACCACTTTGACCATCATCGCAAGCGCAATAATGTTCAAGGTATGTTATCAATTTGAAGCTATTCTTTGTTGTGGTCCTCTATTAATATGTATACAGAGTAAAGGCTGTGAACCCATCATTTGCTTTGTTATATTTCTTTGCAGGACTGGGCTGGGCAAGATGCTAGTAGCATAGTATCTGAGATCTGTGGATTTATCACAGTTCTTTCAGGAACAATTTTACTCCACCTGACTAGAGAACAAGAACCAGCAAATCCACCAGGTAAAGATTGTAGTTGAAGCATGTGCCTGCTACCCAGCTAGCTATATAAGTCGTATGTCTCTCATCTTGATGTATGTATATCCTTGATATCATGCAGTCTAAAATCTTTTAAAATGTATGGCATTGGATCTGTATGTCTGCAATACCTAAAAACATATGTTGATTTGGGTGTAATTATCCTATTTTAGTTTAGGTCAATTTGACTACTTATTTTCAATGAAACTTCTAAATTTGGTTACTTTGTGTTTTTCTGATTTCAATGAAGATGGTAAGGAACACAAATAAAATAATCGAACCTGTACTCCGCCTGATTTTAGTCGACCTTTCACCATGATTATTCCTTCTCGTTATGGGGCTAGACCACAAAAGGAGCACACATCTTTACGCTGCAGCATATGGTGAAATAGTGAGATTAGCTGCTCTAATTTTTCTTAATTGGTGCACATGCTCTTCTAATTTTGGGTACTTGGTTCTATGGTTAAACATCTTAAAAGAGCATGCGTTTCCATCATGTGACACATTAGCATCCTTTCATTGACATTGGGACCAATGACTCCCTTGAGCTTGTGATTGGCAGAAATTTTAAGCACTTGCTGGCATTAATTTTGATGTTATAGAACTTTCAGTAGAAGCTCAGGTCTGGAGTATACTTTATGTTCTTGGAAATGCTTCTGTAGAAGCTAGACTTGGAACTCCAAATTGAAGCCTCAATATATTTATACGACTCAAAAGTATTGCAAGTTTGTGCTTATAATACATTGGTTTATGCAGGAAATATATCGTGGTATGATGGAGAAGATATAAAAGTTATGGAGGATGGACATTACATAATGTTGAATGATTCAAACTATTTCCGCTGATATCATCTCATAGATCTACATTCTATATTTCGACTGCAAAAGTTGCTGATGCTTGATTTTTGAGCATTCTTGCTTAAGCTCAGCAATGTTGAGCTTTAGAACTGGGAGATGAGTTCTTCTACAAGCACAATTTTGGGAAAGGCTATTGAGTTGAAGTCACCTTGTAACTGAAGCTTGGCATGGATCCTTGCTGAGCTGCTGTTCAAATTGAGGTTTGTACATACCCGGTGATGTCTCTTCATTCAGTTGGTTGTGTAGAGTATTTTAGTTGATTCATGTTGTAATTTATTGTGCCACCAAATTGGTGCAGACATATTAGGAGTTTTTTAGTGTGAGAATGTTGCATAGTGAAGAAGGTTACAGCAGTAAGTTAGATCATGTATTTTCGGAGTTCATGATTTGGAAATCTGGCCTGCTTATTGACGGGTAATGACCCGACCCTGCTTAGTTCTTGACCCGTCACTCTTTAAAATCTGTTTCATATTTTGTATGGTGAGCTAATTAATTTCACATCTAAGAGTAAATTTGTTCTTTTTGTAGACAAATTATTCTCATAGTTAGACAATTACTATCATAATATTTTTCCTTGTAATTGATATTTTTAGGACTCAATCATAATTAGTAATTGTCGTTTGATGATAAGATTATGAATTACTATCACTATGTATTAGACTCTATTTACTATTTGTGAATTCAATTTAATAATTTTTAGTTTGGTAAGAGTAACAAGATACTCAACATATTGCAAAAGCTTGACGAAATTATTATTAAGGAATTTAATAAATCATTAAACCTCTTACTAAATTCAATCGGTATAATCTTGTTTTATATTATCAGTCTTAAATCGGTATAAAAGAGGCCTATTGCCCTAAAAACTGTGATAAATCCTAGCACAAGCTCTCACTATCTTCTTTTTTTCATAACACTCTTTCTTATTTTTTCAAGTGTTTCTACTTGGTGGTTTTCCTTTTCCCTCTTTATTTTCTACTCATCAATAAATTATTATGAGGATTACCTGTAATTTCTTAGTTATTACACCAAGATATGGAATGCAATATTTGTGGTCTACAATTACACATTTACACGTCTTGAATAAAAAATAAAAAAAATTATATAATCAACGCAAAGTCCTTTTCCTTTCAGATGAAGGAGTTAATCTCCACCGTTGATCAAAACGAATCTATTCCGTAAAATCGTTTCTTATCGAACGTTTACCCGTTGGATTAAATCAACGGATCCTCTTATATGTATATTAAAAAAACCCTATTTGTTCGCTTGAAACGAAAGCGAATTCTCTCAAAAAAAACCTACACAGAGATAAACAGTCCAAACAGCAATAGCAAAGAGCAAACATGGCGGCAACCGTGAGCGCGTGGGCAAAACCAGGCGCGTGGGCACTTGATTCGGAGGAGAACGAGTTGGAGCTTCAAAAGGAAGAGTCAGTGAAGGTTGAAAATCACTCCAATGGCGGCGGTGCCGGTGGCCTTGCCGATTTTCCATCTTTGGCTGCTGCCGCCACCACCAAAACGAAGAAGAAGAAGCCACAAACCCTATCCCTTCAGGAGTTCAGCACTTATAGCGCTGCTAAGAAGTCTCAAACTGCCGCCGCTGCCGCAACCAAAGGCCTGACACCGGAGGAAGTCTTGATGCTCCCCACCGGTCCTCGCGAGCGCACTGCGGAGGAACTTGACCAGTCTCGACTCGGAGGTGGTTTCAGATCGTACGGTTACGACAATTCCATCTTTGGCCGCTGCTGCCACCACCAAAACGAAGAAGAAGAAGCCACAAACCCTATCCCTTCAGGAGTTCAACACTTATAGCGCTGCTAAGTAATCTCAAACTGCCGCCACTGTGGCAACCAAAGGCTTGACACCGGATAAAGTTTTGATGCTCCCTACCAGTCCTCGCGAGCGCACTGCGGAGGAACTTGGCCAGTCTCGACTCGGAGGTGGTTTCAGATTGTACGGTTACGACAGGTAAAGGGGGAGGGGTTCGTCGGATGATTCTCATAGGCAGGGAGGGTTCCGAAGGGATACCGATAGGGAAATTGCTCCCTCTCGTGCCGACGAGACTGATGATTGGGGTGCAGCTAAGAAAACATCGGCTGGTAATGGTTTTGAAAGAAGGGGGGAGAGAGGTGAAAGGGGAGGTTTTTTCTCCGATTCCCAGTCTAAAGTTGATGAATCTGATAATTGGGCAGCGAATAAAGCTTTTGTACCCTCTTCTGGTCGAAGATTTGATAGGAGAGGGAGTTTTGGGTCAAACGGAAGTGATTCCGATTCGGATCGGTGGACCAAAAGGAAGGAAGAGGAAGGTGGACGGAGATTTGCCTCCGGTGGCGGTGCATTCGACAGTTTAAGAGAAAGAAGGGGCGGCTATGATTCCAACGGTGGCGTGGATTCAGAAAATTGGGGGAAGAAGAGAGAAGAGAACGGAGTTTCTGCTGGTGGTGGTAGGCCAAAGTTGAATTTGCAACCAAGGACATTGCCGTTGAGTGAAGGACAGCAGAACGGTAATGAGCCTGCGCCTGTGCCTGTCCCTGTGGTGAAGCCGAAAGGGGCTAATCCATTTGGGGCAGCTAGACCAAGAGAGGAGGTATTGAAGGAGAAGGGACAGGATTGGAAGGAGATTGACCAAAAGATTGAGTCTTTGAAGGTAAAGGAGGCTTCTGAGTCCATTGATGGTGCTCCGATTGTAAAGAAAGCTTGGGGGAGTCCTAACGGGAAGCTGATTTTTCGCGAGGACAAGACCGAGAAGAGTTGGAGGAAGCCCGAGCTGAATGAAGTTCCTCCTTCCAGGTCTGATGGATTCTTATGTTAGATTCTAGATTTATCAACTCTTGTCGTATGTTGACTTCTGTTTAATTTTTCGTGACTTCATGGATTATTACTGCTTTCTATTCGCAAAACATTCTGTGACTAGTTAATTGGTTATAGATATTTGTGTAGCCTTGTTTAGGGGTTTAACAAGTTATGTTAAGCTTACTTTTATTGTTTGCTGAATTTCCCTAAATCTAACTCCCTATACTCCCATATGCTAGAGCATGGTGTGTACCAAGTATGATGTAGTTGTGTATTCACATAGTCCAAGTGTAGTTGTAAAGCCATCGATTACACTAGTTTTTTATCTGCTTGCTTGATATTGAATGATTATTAACCAGCTCTTGGACCTGACACTCATTGGTAGGACTTAGTGAACAACCTTGGTGTCGAGCAATGCAGTAAAAAGCTGCCTTCCCCTTTTTCCCATGTATTGGCCTCAGAGGAACATTTGTATTCGATGCATTTCCTCCTAATTTAGGGTAATAAAGTGGGGGTTTGGATGCAAAATGTATACATATGATTTTGTACAAACTCTAACTAACTTGTGAAAAGAATGAGGCTTTAAAATGCTTGATGTGCTGATTCTTGCTTCTGGTTAGTGCATTTTCTGGCAAGGAGTCAACTTGGAGTCAGATAGGATTGGGTCGATTATGCTGTGGACGGGGGAACTTTCTCTCTTGTTCCTCTGTTTTGTTTGAGCCGCAGCTTTGGGTTTTACATACTTTGCTGATTGTGCACCAGTCTTGTACCTAAATGACATGGTTCCTGACACTCATTTTTGTAATGTTTTGTTGTAGTGCTGAGGAAACTGTAAACGGGGCTGTTGAAGAAACTGTAAAGGAAACTGCTGAATCTGGTGGTGAGCCACAAATATGATGCCAAAGGAAGTAAAAGTTTATGAGCTATGTTTCCTTCAGAGTTTGAAATAGATTCATGTGATGCGAAGCATTGAGGCAATTTTGATAGAACTTGTTATTCTTAGTGTTTTGTTTTCTGTGTACCTACACCAACATTATCATTTTGCTATTTATGTTTGTTCTTTTTTCTGTTGACTCAGTTTAGAATTGTTTGTTCTTAAGCATCATTCTTAGGTGTGGAACACAAAGGGGATAAAGACTGTTAAAGATGATAGATTTTGATTTTTGATCACACTTAATTTTTTTTTGGACTTTTTCCGTATTTCTTATCATGTTCTGTTCTTCTTCTTGTTAGTATAAAATAGATGTTCTAAATTCTAACTGGAATGAAGATTCATCTTTATTGAACTCTCGTCTCTTCACTCTGCTTCTTCTAGACTTTAAATTTAAGAAATACTAACGTTTTGTCTCTAGTAGGTTAAGCTTTAAATGAGCTTTCTTTTAATAACATATCATGATTAGTACAAAAATATCAATATTTCATCGGATAATAGAATATATGCATATTATCTGTTTTTGAAATGTTTTTGGTTCGAGTAACACATATCAAAGAAGTTAGAATAAAATGGTAATGTGTGTTATAGTTTAAATTCTTTGGACAACATGATCATTTGCTGTGTGTTCCCTGGTTTCGAGTTGGTCGGCAAGAGATCAAAAGGCATTATGATAAGAAACTGTAACTTCGATTTTCTTAAAGAACTATTTGCAACAATTTCACCTAACATCTAAAGCTAAAGCTATATTGGAACTAAAACGTAATTGTCAACTATTTCCCTTATCATTTTACAACATTTATAGATTTTTTATATAAAATAAGCTGACAACTTTATTCTAAGAAAAAATAGGTCCATTCATTATCCAAGATACGTGGCGATCTTCAGATTACATATTTTATCTTCAAAGATAGATTAGTCCTTTTGCGATGTGTTGACACGTTAATTACATTACTATTAAGTAATAATGTCTCTAATTATCAATCATAATACATTTTCATGGTACGACAGCACATCATTGTGTCATTTGTAGTTCTATTGTTATTGTTTTCTTTAGCTAATGTTATTCATGAACACGACTCGGACGGCTCTCTAATATGTTATGCATCAACCAAGGTAAATTTACAAATGGAAATCAAATTAAAGAGTGCTATGTATGTAATTTTATTTCTACTTTTATTAATAGATCCTCAACTCAAGTATATTATACTCCCTCTATTTCAAAAAAAAGTGACCTAGTTTGAGTTGATACGGAGTTTACGAAAATAAAAAAGCCTTCAAAATTTTATGGTCCTAAATTAAAATTATGTCAAATATACAAAATTGTTCTTTAGTCTTGTGGCCTTAAAAATGGTACGTGAAAAGCTGAAATTAAAATATTACCAAAAAAGGAAAGAGATCATTCTTTTGAAACAGACTAAAAAAGAAAGTATCAACTTAGGTATAGGAAAAAAAATCAAATGTAAGAAATAACAGTAAACAATAAATAGTATGTTGATTAAAACAAAAGAAGAGAAAAGTAATAACAATTTTGATAAGAAAAATTAGATAATCAACTAACCATCAACCGTAAGAGATACTATTATATAATTACTACACACACATCAACCGGATATCCCTTTATAACACAAAAGTGGACCTGCTTTTTACTCTGCTTGTCAACGTTCAACTGGAAACTGCATTACTCAACAAGATGTTGTCTATTATTATTGCATATTTACACTTTATGTTTCCTCAATTTGAAAGTCATAGCTGTAATTGCAACTTTCTTTCGTTTCACATTTGTATTATTAAATAAATAATTCATTTTCTTATGAGCAATTCTTGTCACATGAGACATATGACTCTTGGTTTAATTTTTAACGAATGCTTAATAATGATGTACATTGTAGAAAGAATATGGGAGCTTTATTTCTATTTGTCCCTCAAAGTCTGTCTTACTTAGTCCTAAAAGTACAACTATCCACATTTCTCAACGCGTGATCGAAAGTCCTAAAAGAGAATAATTGTTATTGCGTACATGCCTCAACGCTTGATCCAAAAGTAGTTGTACAATTAAGTTGTAATGGGTCATCAAGAATCTTTAAAATTGACACTTTAATTAAAAACAATTATATTCATGGTTCCTAAAACACATGGATACATTAATTTGAAGGATATTTAAGTGATCATGAAACTAAGTTTCTAAAAGAGTAGTAGTTTAATTTGCAATTATGTCTATAATTATGTACCATCTGTACATAAAGCAGTATGGTAAATAAGAATGGTTGGTGATTGCAATAAATTGATTTAGTTTGCATGATAAAAAGCTGGATCACAATGATTTTTACCATGTCTTAAATGAATTTCCGTACCCATATTGTGCCTCCGTCCCAAAATAAATATATGGCTTAAGAAAATCAATGACAAAAATAACAATAACTGTTTTATACTATATCCTTATGAGTAATACTTCTTAATGGTGGTCAAATATCAAGAAAAATATAGTAACTTAGTAAACTATATCTTACATTTTTTAAATAAATATGAAATGAGCTACAACAACACTTATTTTGAAACGGAGGGAGGATGTAGTATTTGCCAATTTTTCAAAAAACTCATTAATTGAGACAGTTGAGTGTTGCTGTATAAACAAAGCTTCATAAATTCTTGCCCTGCTTTTTTTTTTTATTCACATTCAAGATTGGAGTCGAAACCAACCCATTACTGGCTTTTACTACTTAAGTAGTCCATATTTCTCTTGCCATCAGAACTCAAAAGAACATCATGGATTGGTCACAAAAACTTTACTTTACAGCTTTTCTAATTGTTGCAGCAGCCATTCGGGGAATTCATGGTTATACTATGGTCTCTGGAACTGTCTTCTGTGACCAATGCAAAGATGGCCAAATCTCTCTCTTTGATTATCCTCTAAATGGTAACTAAAACTATTTAATTACTACTTAAGTTCCCATATGACATTATAATCAACTCTGTTTTTGGTACTTCTTATCCAATGTTTTGTCCTGCTTCTTGATTATAACAGAAAAATCGAGTCTTGAAAATCTTGATTAAAAGGCAGGACTGTGCAGAAAGCTCCCGTTATGGACAGGGTTTTTTGATATTTCTTATCCAATGTTTTGTCCTACTTCTTGATATTCTTGGATTATAACAGAAAAATTGAATCTTGAAAATCTTGGTTATAAGGGCAACATAGTGCATAAAGCTCCTGCTGTGCGTAGGATCGGGAAAGGGTTGGATCGCAATGGGTTTATTGTACGTAGTTTTACCTTACATTTCTGGTAGAGTTACTTTCCACTGTTTGAATCTATGACAAAGACTCTTTACATTGCATCAAAGCTCCCTTTTCAGTCTTGAATCTTGATTAGACTCGAAAAGAATCCTCTTCTTACTAGCATTGTTACTTAAGTTTTTGAGTGCCAAATTGTGTGCAGGAATAAATGTAGCAATGGCGTGCCCAGACAACAATGGACAAATGACAACATGGGGAGAAGATACAACAAATTGGCTAGGAAATTTTGCCATGAAGTTTGATGGAAATCCAGATTTGAGTGGCTGTGTTGCACAGGTTTATCTAAAGTACTTCATTTTTTTTTCTTTACGGATGGTTGATTTCTCAGAAAGTCACTTTTCTTCTTGATTCCATTTTACTTCAACACACTGAACATCTGAGAAATCAACTCGTCATGACATTAGCATGAGACTGATGAGCTTAAATGAAGTGACACTATGAATGTAGATTCATATGATCCACCTCAGATTGTTTGAGATTGAGACGTAATTGTTATTATTGTTTCACAGGTTACAAGCAGTAATGAGCAAGGGAAAAGAGGATGTGGGACAGGAGGAGGACCAGGAAAGTCACCAAGATTAATATTTAGGATGTTTGATATGAATATGTACACAATTGATCCTTTGATTTCTCAGCCTTCAGATCCAATGTCTTTCTGTCCAAAATTTTCATACCCACAGCCACACCCCAATCCTGTTTCCCCTGCTACACCACCATCAACACTTCCATATCCACCTACTCCCTCATTGCCTCATTTACCCTCATGGCCTCCTTTACCCCCAATGCCTCATTTCCCCTATTTGGATGCTTCAGCTTGCTCACATCAGTAAGTCTAACATTTTCTTGATAACGTCACCTAGAAGATATATTCATATGTTAAAAAGTGAGATTAGTAACATGAAATATAAAACACTTTTAGGGGTCGTTTGGTAGCTGGTTAAAGTTATGCAGGTATAAGTAATATATTGATTAGTTATAAGGGAATTTATGTATTATTTTATGTAGTGATTAGTTATGAAGGGTTTAGTTATTCATGTATTACTAATTTCACCTTCTATCTGGCATAAAATTATACGTAAATTCCCTCGTAACTTATATATATATTATGTGGGTTTTAGATTGCAAACCAAACACCATATTAATTTTATACATGAATAATTTACCTCATAACTAGCTGCTAAATGTGGTATCACTTATGCAGAATTTAATACATGCATGATTGATCTCCAAACCAGCTACCAAACGACACCTTACTACAACCATTTAAATGCACAGTTATGCAAAATCTTTTACACTGTAGCAGTAAATGCATAGCTAAACTACTCTCTTTAAAAAGGAATTGTCTTTATGGGGTCTGTACATCTGGACCATTATTTGTGTTCACATCTTTAACTACTTTTGTTGCTATAAATTTTTTCCCAGCGTCGGTGGAGCATAGTCAAACAGGGCTAAAAACATTGTTTAAATATTGACATCAGATAAAGAAATTAGTACAATTTTGTTACACAATGAAAACATTTGTACAACAAGAACCTTGACTAGGCTCAAAGTTAAAATTACATTATTTTAAATATAGAAATGTGACGTTCTTTTTACCTGTAGGAGCTGGATGATGCCAGAATACCGCTGCTACTGGAAAGTAATAAATCCAGATTTGAAAGTAGGTGTTGTATTTGGGCTGATTGCTGCTAGAAAATATGGGAGTGATATAACATTATGGGAAGGAATGCAAGGCAGAGGAGAACCTTATAAAACTTTGTTAAGAGAAGGGACAACTGCACTTTTGAATTCTTATAACAGTGTACAATTTCCATATCATCCATTGAGTGTTATTCAACATATGAATTGGGCATTAATGGGATCAACTCAACAAGTTATGCATACAGCTTTGAATTTCTTGAGGGCTAATTCTGGAAATGGAAGAACTACTTGCAAGTTCAATCCTTGCAAGTGATTATTAGTATTAATTTCACTTCTTAGTGTACTTTTAATTGATTTGTAGTTGAGTTAATCACGTTTATATTACTCTCTATTTAGTAATATGTTGTTGGCGTATACTTGTGTCTACATTTGCTCTGTACGTCATAGTATTTTGGAATCGTATGTTATTGATTCCCAAAATCATTGTTGATTGCTACAGTATGAAAATAAAGAACTACTTTGAAATTTTCCGTACGGTGGAACTTCATTTGATACCTCTTATTTTCCCACAATAAGCTTGTCAACATTACACTTTGGTCATCTCAAAATGTCAATATTACAATTTTATTTTCTGTTTGCAAGCAGGTATAGTAAAGATGAAATTGAATGAACAGCTAACTATAGTTTTTTTTTATTTCCTATCCGTCAACATTACACTTTAAACATTTTCTTGGGGCACCAAATACAGGTGGCTTAAAGCTTAAAATAATAAGTAATCCCCAAGACTATCGGCTCTATGTTTGAGACTTCAAGCAAAGGTAGCTTCATACATGCACATGGCAAGGGAGTAGAGGTTGATGATAAATCTCCACTAATTATCTTGAATCAGAAAAACAAAGATGGAAGACTGCTCGGTTTTCAAGATTGAAGAAACCAGCATTAAAGAAATCCACCACGCATTTGCTCCGCAAGAAAACTAGTCGACTTTTACCTTCACCAAATCGAAACCCTAAATCCGCTGCTTCGCGGGATTATCGAGGTAAACCCGGAGGCAGCTGATGAGGCTGACCGAAACAGAGTTGACAGTAGTGAAACTGGAAGCTTTTTAGGGGAGTTACATGGAATCCCAGTGCTTCTTAAGGATACATTTGGGACAAAGGATAAGTTGAATACTACTGCGGGTTCATATGCTCTGCTGGGATCTGATTCTGAAGTGAGGCGAGATGCTGGAGTGGTGGAGAAATTGAGAAATGCAGGTGCTATTATTTTGGGAAAAGCTAGTATGATTGAATGGTACGAGTTTCGTTCTCTCAGTGGAGTTCCTAATGGCTGGTGTGCTCGATCTGGACAAGGAGTGGTTCGTTACTCTTTTTCTCCATTTCTTTATTAGAGAAACATCTTTGATCAATTGATATATATGATGATACTCTCTTCCCATAGATTTTGAAGGTGGAACTTGAAATTTTGAGGTTTTGAACTTGTGTTTTGACATGCATTTTACACCTAAAAACTTTGACCCCAAAACTGGATAAATATTGGTCTTAACCAGATATTCGTAACTTGAAAATATTTAAAGATAATTTTTCAAAATCTATGGTCTATCGCTAGCTGCATGCGACATGAGAAAGATATTCCAGCCTAGTTCTAGTTTCATCACTTAATCTTTGTTTCCGGATTGAAACCCCTTGGTCGTATGTGTCACATAGTCCTTACAGCTAACAAGAAAGCAAAACGTGAAAAATAATTTGAGGAATGTAGACAGAGTAAGAAGCTATAGTTCTGAAAGGAGATGACTATATTTTGTCGATAGATTGTGCAGATTACCAGCCTAAAGCTCCTTGTCTGGATAATCTTTCATGCTTCAGAACTATTAGTATAGAATTGAATACATCTTCTTATTGGTAAAGCTAGGAAGAGTATTATATATCATCTTCGAGCTTCCTAAGACTAACTATCCAATTTTTAACATAACAAGCATCTAATAGCTCCTCCAAAGAATGTATTACATTTACCTTTTCAAAATATGTAGAATCCATATTGCCCGTCTGGATCACCATGTGGATCAAGTAGTGGCTGTGCAATATCTGTTGCTGCAAATATGGCAGCAGTCTCTCTTGGGACTGAAACTCACTGCTCCATCATCTGTCCAGCGGATCATAACTCAGTTGTACGGCTGAAACCTACTGTTGGGCTCACAAGTTGGGCAGGGATCATACCAATGACGCCCCACTGGGACACTGTTGGGTGAGCGTATTTTCTTTACTTGCTTTCTTTAAATTTATTACTACTGATTAACACAAGAAGTAGAAGAGTAATTATCCGAAATCTGACCAGTGTTCTGTTATCATATCATTGCACAAGTTAAGGTGTGTTCAGGAAATTGATGTTAATTTTTAAGGAAGCTGTGTTAAACAGAACATTTCCTTGTTATTCAGGCCTATATGCAGGAATGTTACAGATGCAGTTTACATGCTTGATGTAATTGTTGGATCAGATCCAAGAGATGAAGTCACCACGGAAGCAGCTAAATATATTCCTGAGGGTGGCTACAAACAGTTTCTCGTGGAAGACGGTCTAAAAGGGAAGTGAATAGGCATTGTCAGACACCCATTTGTGTAAATGATACATGGAGCAATCGAAAAATCAGCTTTTGAGCATCACCTAGATTTGTTAAGGTATGAAGCTTTGTTACCTCAAAGTCACCTTTTATCTGCAAAATCACAAATAAAAATAACAAGTCCTATTTAGTTCGTTTTATTTGTAATTATTTGGTGGACTTGATGTTGGAATTTAAGACAAGAAGGAGCAGTTCTGGTAGACAACCTGAGCATACCACATATTGAAGAGATTATGGATTCAAATCACAGCGGTGAAGCGTTGGTGATGATGGTTGAATTCAAGAGCTCAATCAATGCTTACCTGAAAGAGTTGATTACTTCTCCTGTCAGGTCATTGGCCGACATTATCGCTTTTAATGAACACAACTCTGAGTTGGTACGCACTTTACTTTGCAACAAAGGTCTTTAGGCATTAAGTAAAACTAATAACAAGAAACAGGAACAGTTGGATGGAAGTGGAATAAAAATTGTCATTTGTTTTTTGTGGTTTACATACTTTGAAGTAACATGAAAATGTCCAATGAACCTTTTGATTACAGGAACAACTTGCTGAGTTTGACCAACATACTTTTGTAGAAGCCGAGAAGACAGACGGATATGGAGAAGAAGAGAAGAAAGTTGTGGAGAAGTTGAAAAACTTTTCACAAAATGGATTTGAGAAAATGATGAACCACCATGAGCTTGATGCAATGGTCGTGCCTCTCCCGTTTTTGCAATAGGTGGCCCCAGCAATAACCATTCCAGCAGGGTATGAAAGTGATGGCATGCCATTTGGCATCTGTTTTGGAGGTTTGAAGGGTACTGAACCAAAGCTGATTGAAATTGCCTATGCCTTTGAGCAATCTAGCAAAGTTCGACGACCTCCTTCTGTAATTTAATATTGCTTTACCCTGAAGATCGAGTATATTTGGAATGAAGAAAGCAAAGAACGTTGCTTGCTGCTGAATGTGGAGCTAATGGTGCAATGTTGAACTAATAGAATAGAATGCTTTTATTTACTGCACAATGCTAAATCTCTTAGTCGTAGTCAAAACAGTTTCTTCAAGTTTGACTAGCTGAGCTAAATAGTTTCCTTCTTTTTTCCCCCCAATTTCAGAGACATTGTTTCTCACTTAATTGTTCTCTTCTGATCCCCTGTTGAGGATTTTTTTTTTTTATTATTTTTATTCTTCTATACCCATTCTTTATTATGACTAGATTTCATTCTCTGTTTCAGAATAATAGCACCCAGCTGAATTATTCCTTTTGTTGATTAATTCAAGAAAGAATAAGGCACAGGATCTAATTAGTCGATCTAAAATATACCTCCATATAAGGAGACAGTTGCCGGATACTGCCGGCATAAATTACTCAATAGAGATTTTAAAGAGCCTGTGGACTCAAATATCATAAATAATTTGGAGAGTGAAGTGCAATTAGATCCACTTTTTAGGTGGTCTGCTTGCCATGAATGTTTATTCTTTGTCCGCATTACTTACTCTTACGGCCATATCACTTTTTGGATGGTCGTATATTGATATTTGCCATGCATTCTCGATTAAAGAAGCTAGCATTACCGATCTGCACCTTGCTTTTAGCCAAAACCAGCTTACATCGAGGCAGCTCGTGGAGTTCTACCTCGGAGAAATTTCACGGCTTAATCCCGTTCTCAAAAGTGTCATTGAGGTAATTATGTTGAAATGTGTAATTATCTCATATAAAAATATATTCTTATTTACTTAATTATGTCTTTAACAGATAAATCCCGATGCACTCTTGGAAGCTGACAGGGCTGACAAAGAGAGGAACGAGTCAGCAAGCTCTTTGTCAATGTTGCGTGGTGTTCCAATCCTTCTTAAGGATAACATTGCAACAAAAGATAAGCTTAACACTACAGCTGGATCATTTTCATTACTGGGATCAGTGATACCCCGTGACGCGGGTGTAGTGACAAAGCTGAGAAGAGCTGGTGCGATTGTACTAGGGAAAGCTAGCCTCAGTGAGTGGGCTCACTCTCGAACGCTAAAGGCGCCCAATGGCTGGAGCCCTAGAGGTGGACAAGGAAAGGTAAGTTATATATGTCAACTACAGCTATAAAAGAATACTTCCGATAGTAAGACCACCAAAAAGCAGTCTATGATGGGAAAGTTATGCAATGAACTAATGAGCGGTACACACTTTTTCTATGCAGAATCCTTACGTTCTCTCCACGGACCCTTGTGGCTCGAGTAGTGGATCAGCAATATCAGTGGCAGCAAACATGGTATCTGTGTCAATAGGGACAGAGACCCGTGGTTCAATCTTATGCCCGGCCAGTTCCAATGCAGTTGTAGGCATCAAACCAACCGTTGGACTCACTAGTCGAGCAGGGGTCATCCCAGTTACACCTAGACAAGACACTGTTGGGTACACACATTCTAAATCCACATCCGTTAATTTGATACTTCTTCTGAATGATACCAATACAACAATACTAACTTGTCATATGCGTTGGTTGAACAGGCCAATTGGCAGAACAGTAGCAGATGCTGTTCATGTTCTTGATGCCATCGTAGGCTTTGACCACAATGACGCAGCTGCAACTGCTGCAGCAGCTAAATTCATTCCTCGTGGTGGTTATACTCAATTTCTGAAAGTAGATGGCCTTAACAGCAAGCGAATTGGAATAGTGAGAGACCCCTTCTTCAATTTCACTAATAATCCTGCCCTCGCTCAAGCTTTTGAGAAACATCTCCAAACACTAAGGTAACTTAGCTAGTTGTTTCTGAAGATATCATTATTTGTTAAAAAGGTACGTCATCTGTGAAGAATGAAGATATAACGGATGGCAGTGAGAGTCTCTGCCTATTTTAATATCATGTTGGAGTGTAAAGACCATTTTACTTAACAGATCGTTATACATTCAGACAATTTCCTGTTTTCCTCAAATGCAGGCTACAAGGTGCAGTCTTGGTAGACAATGTGATGATAGCCAACCTTGAGACAATTTTAGACTTTAATCTGAGTGGTGAAGCATCAGCAGTATTGGCTGAATTCAAGATAGCCTTAAATGTTTATCTAAAAGAGCTAATCGATTCCCCTGTTCGATCCTTATCAGATATAATAATCTTCAATCAAAAAAATCCCGAACTGGTACGTTATTCATGATCAAATAATCTACAAGATTGACCGAATTAACTTCACTAGTTGTCATCCAACTAAGTTTCAGTTTCACAGAAAGTCACTCAACTTTGATTTCTCATTTCAGGAGATGCTAAAGGAATTTGGTCAAGATATATTTTTGGCAGCTGAATCTACAAATGGAATTGGGGAAACAGAATTGAAAGCTTTGAAGAATTTGTCAAGATTAACAAGAAATGGATTCCAAAAGTTGATGAAAAAGTATAAGTTGGATGCATTGGTTACTGCTGGCTCTAGTGTTGCTGCAGTTCTTGCAATTGGTGGATTTCCAGCAATTAGTGTGCCAGCTGCTTATGACAAAGGGGTGCCTATTGGCACTTGTTTTAGTGGGTTGAAAGGCTCAGAGCCTAAATTAATTGAAATTGCCTATGGCTTTGAGCAAGCAACTCTAATTAGAAAGCCTCCTACATTTTTGCCCTAAAAATGTACTACTATTAGAAAAATATGTACTATGTTCCTTTTGTTTGCTGTGTGCATTTCTTATTTGAAATATAGAGAGGCATGTAACTCAATCTTAAAGAGCGAAAAGAAATCGAATTTGAAAAATCAAACACTCTCTTCCGAACAAAATAATTGATGTTTGACAAAATCAAAAAGGTATTTAATTTCTTTCCTAAATTTGCCCTTAACATATTCATAATTCGATAAATATACAATTTAATAGTAATAATTATGTCAATCTAAAAAGAAAAAAAAGAGATCATAATTAAAGAGTATTTTTGTCGAGTTTGAACCATGACAGCTTTCCCGTGGTCTATTGTTTGGGAAGTCTTCAATCCAGCAACAAAGGAAGTTTTCCTTTGCTTTATTACCTTTAGGACCCGTTTGGTAGGAGGTATTAATCAAAATAGTCAATGGATTAAAATTTAGTCCAACAAAAGCATTGTTTGGTTACTTTATTTAATCCAGTCCATGGATTAGTTATACCTCAATCAAGGTCTTATTTTATCACTAGAAAAGGGAGGGATAACTAATCCAAGGTTTAACAATCCTTGGATAAGACCCCTAAATTACAAATCCCCTTTTTCCTTTTTCTTTTTTTTGTAATTTAATGTTTTTTTTTATTTATATGAGAATATTTATAAATATTCTTTTAAATTCTCCAAATTCGTTCCATGTAATTTGATGATTTCACAAATTAATATTTTTTTCTCCATGTTTGATTTGTTATATTGAGTTGGTTTTTTCGGGTTTTTTCTTAAAATGTAGTTCGTCGATTGACCACTTGAACTATTTTTTAAAAAAAATAAGCTTTGTGTATTTGAACAATTTAAGTAGCCTTAAATCTATGTTAAGTTTAAGGTTAATATACCGTATTATCAAGGATCTCTATGGTGGCATATCACACCTCAAAAAATTTTAAATATATTTTAGTATTTAATTTGACAAATTAAATGAAATATAAAATCTCATAGTAACTCAAGGGTATAATAGGAAAGAAATTTTTTCTAGAATTCTAAACCAAACATAAGATTAAATGGGAAACATGAACCAAACACTTGATAAAAACTAATCCTTGCATTACTAATCATGCATTAGTAATCCCTGCATTATGCATCTTTGTACCAAACGATCCCTTAATGACGGTTGATTTTGGATGCTTTAATTAAGCATAGTCATGGGGTGAGTAAATAAATTGATGAACTAATAAACAGAGACGTTACGAAATATTATTCGTCAAATTATCAAATCAGACCCCTTAGGACCAACACCTATCATGATTACAAAATGAAAAAGAACCAAATCGAATTGAAAAAATAAAGTAGGATTTGAACAAATACTTACTTTCGTCCAATTTTTGTGATGGCAATTGATGCCTAATTAAATATTAAACTGTAGTTTTGGAATGCAAAATTTTTCTATATAATTTGAACGGGTAAATTACATCACATAAATTGAGACAGAAAAAATAAGTTTTAATTTCTTTGTTTGTTGTTCTATAAAAAAATAATTAAAGTACCAATTAAATTCCTCATAAATCAATTTGAATTATATATTAATTTAATTTTTAAATAAATTGAACTGGACGAATCAAAATTAATGGAGGCAAATAAGCAAGTGGATCAATAATTCATCACAATCGAATGAGTTAAAACGAATCATGTTTTTATGCAGTAGTACTAATTTTGTTAATTTCTGAGTAGGAGACACTCTCGTGGTTGGTGTGTCATTTCAATTGTTGTTGAGTTTGGATGCTTTTGTTGACGCCCACACTTGGAATATATAGTAGTTAAGGGGTAGGTAAACTTGATGAACTAAACACACACAATTACCAACTCTTATTTGTCTATTCTTTTTTTAGAAAAAATTAATCATGGTGACTGAATCAGTTTGTGCGCATTTTAGCTAATTTCATGTGATAATGTCACTTCAAGGCTAAAACAATCGGAAAGAAATCATCTAGTGTTTTATCTATATTGGAATTTGAACTTAAGAGTCATAATGCTCAACCTACATTATTAACCTTCTGGTCACACCTTAAGTACTCTTCTTCATTATAATTTCGTACAAGACATCAGGCTTGCACTATAACAAATAAAGGATTTGGTGGCAATAATATAATTATCAATATATTATATTTTGCGACATTAATAAATATGAATATTTATAACTAATCGGAGTACTTTTTTATATAAATGTCAATAAAGATTTTAGTTCCTCTAAATAGAGCAACATTAATTCAATTAGTATTACAATTTTTGTAGAAAAAAGGAAAACAAGGAGTAAGATAAAATTTGACGCAGCATAACCAAACAAATCTTATTAGATCCTAAAAGATTAATTATCTCTTGCGTGAGTATAGAAATAACCGATTTCTCCCACCTGCTCCTATGTTGTTAATACTCTTTGAAAATTACACCTATTTTTGGTTAGGGCAAACATTGCACGATTTAATGTTCTACAACTGCAAAATCCTTACTTGACTTTATGCTCATTACTGAAAACTCTACATTTTATTTTATTTTCTCAAGAATTCAACAAAAACTGTACCAACTTTTATGTGGGGCTAGATTAGTTAGCAAGGCAGTTTGCTTAATTTGTTTACATGCCAATCAGTCATTTATAACTAATCTCCTTAACTCTGCTTATAAATAGCACTATCCCTCATCATATCTTATTTGATTAATTTTGTGTTGCAACAGTCAACAAGTGCTTAGTAACCGGATAACTTATATCTCGTCTTTTTTTCTTTTCTTTTCTCTTTGCAACATTAGCTACGAGAGGTCATGGGTAAAGTTGTTCTGCTTGTAATATTTGCGATCATATTTACATGGGTGGCTCAAGCCCAAGACCAAACGTCATGGGCTAAGAGGGTTGATACAGGCAAAGAGGTGGTTACAACCCTTCAATTTTACTTCCATGACAAACTCAGTGGATCAAATCCAAGTGCAGTTCAAATTGCACAAGCTGCAGGGACTAACAATTCGAGTACCTTATTTGGGGCTTTGTTGATGATTGATGATCCACTTACTATTGGACCTGAACCAACTTCAAAGCTAGTAGGTCGAGCCCGCGGACTATATGGGTCTGCTGGTCAAACTGATATGGGCCTTATCATGGTGGTTAGTTATGGGTTCACAGATGGTATCTATCAAGGGAGTTCATTTAGCCTATTGAGTTTGAACCCGGCAATGAACCCGGTTCGTGAGATGGCTATCGTTGGTGGGACCGGGCTTTTTCGGTTGGCCCGTGGGTATGCTCTTGCTCAAACTAATTCGGCAAATTCTAATGGTGATGCAATTGTTGGCTACAATGTTACAATTGTCACATATGTTTGAATTTTTTCTTATTTTTTGTAAGCAACTTTTTAGTTCTATAATAACCGATATTATTCAGGCAATTCAAATATTTCATTCTTGGCATCATCATAGAACGGCTCGAGTTTATAGTAAGGTAACATGTCGAGAAAGATGAAACTAGCGTTTGGCCATAGATTTTCAAATATTATTTGGGTGAAATTTCATCATGTATTTGGGAAACATATTTCACTTTTAAAAAAAAATATGATTTATATCCATAAATTTTTAAAATGGTCAAAACTAACCATAAGTTTGTATTACAAGTCAATTGGATCTACGTTTCAACAAATAACAAGTAGTGTCCATGACACTGGAGCAATATGGTAGTTTGGAGTGAGTGCAACAGGCATCATTTCATACATCGTGAAGTAGACAAAACACATGACTTTAATACCTTGAGCCGATTGTTCATCATTTTCATCAACAATCATATTATCACTTTCATATTCATTGAATATTTCATCACTACTTTGGTGTTTACGTAAAAAATTATGTAATACAACGCAAACAACTACTATAGAGGGTGTTTTTGTAAAAGATAAAAGTTTGGTGTAAAATTTTAATTTTTAAAAGATTCCAATAATAAGATTTGGCCCAAATATTAGAAAAAACTAGTATTTGAAAATTTGGGATATTTGTTAAATAATGACAAATTGTATGGACAAACCATGAGTAAGCACTTTTGACAGCAAGAGAAGAGTCCTCCTCCTCACAAGGATCGACTCCTTAAAGGTGCGAGGTGCAATCAACCGCGAAAAGTCAGTAATAAAGAATCGAAACACTATTTGCCAAATTTTTCTCCAAATATTACTTGGGAAATCTATGGCCCAACGGGTCCGAAATCGTCGTATTTCCTTTCCACGTTCGTCTCGCTTGTTGGGGATGATCAGCAATTTGTGTTAATAGGTGGAAAAGAAGCAAATGCATCTAGAAAGAGAAAGAAGAAGAAAAAACAATTTCTTGTAGAAGAGTAAATTTAATTCTGCAATAGACTGCTTTACCGTTGACAAAATCAATTTAAGAGAATCATCGATTTATTATTTATGTATAGATTTAAACTTATTTTAATAAGATCATTCACAGAAAAACACAAGTTGAACAAGACTACTAACAACTACATTAAAAAGTTTTTTTTTATATATTTTTAAACCCTGTATTAAATCAAAGTGGATCATTTAAAAATAAAAATAAAAACAGAAAGAGTAATAAAAGTTAACGGCTATTAGTCGAGATTTGTAGTTGAAGCCACGAGGCTGACTACTTGCTTATACAATAGTACAAATAAAATTAAGATCACATTCAACTACTCTTTATATATCTTTCTTTCTTCCAAATTCCAATCAATTCCTACCAATAAGAGAAAAATGGAGAAGCAAATAGTCATTCGATTAATAAGCTTAGTATTATTAACAATTGCCACAGCAGCTGCCATAGATAAAAGCCCAAAAGCAGTTGAAAAATGGTTCAAAAATCTCCCTTATGCAAACACCAAAACCACCAAATTTCACTTCTACTTTCATGAAATTTTTGGAGGAGATAACCAAACAGCTCCTATAATTGCTCAAGCCAACATTACAGCTCAATCACCCACATTCTTTGGCATGTTGAGAATGTTCGACAACCCGTTGACTGTTGGGCCGGATCCTAATTCGAAACAAGTGGGCCGAGCTCAGGGAATCCATGGATCGCCATCATTGAGTGAGTTGGCCTTATTTTTCGACTTCAATTTTGTGTTCACTAATGGGCCTTATAATGGTAGTAGTGTAAGTGTAATGGGCCGGGTTGCGGAATCGCAAGAATACAGAGAATTGTCGATTATTGGTGGATCCGGTGTTTTCCGGCTTGCTAAAGGTGTCGCTACTGGGAAGACTTATTTTTCTAATGATAAACTTGTTATTGTTGAGTATAATCTTATAATAATTCATTATTGAATTCTTGTTTCGATGTAAAAGTCGCTACTACTTTATTGATAAACTTATTAAAACAAAGTTTTTATTGACTTATGAGAGGGGACGACCTTAGGCGAAGGATGATCCCCCGGTTACCCTCTAGATTCATCATATGCGGTATTTTACTTCCTCCATTTCAATTTACGTATCTTAATTTGATTAAGCACAAAGTTTTGAAAAAGTAGATACGGAAACATTTTAAATGTTGTATTCTTAAGTTAAAAATATGTGTATAATATACCAAAACACTTCCATGACCGTGCCAACCAAATGAAGAGATATGGTCCAAGAAGTAGTCGACGAAGAGAAACTAGTTGATATGGAAGACTCGATCAGCACAATGTTTAATCTCTACACTAATCGAAAAAAGATGTCCATTGAGGATCACATGGATTCGTAGAAAACAATAGGAAAACGATAAACATATCAAAATAATTATTGAGCAGTACTTCCAATCAAAGAAAAGATAAGACCATTTGATGGGCAATGGGGAAATTGAGGGCCACTATGTTTGGTAAAGAGACTGCAGATGATCATGATTCTGCTTTGGCTCTTCCACTTGGCCTTTATGTTTTGTTAATAATATACAAGAACAAGCATCCATCCAACTCGGAAACAAACTCTAGCCATCAGAATATCGTAAAACAATATCAAGACTAAGGAAAACATAAAGAAGAAGAAGAAGACCACAGAACCGCACTTGCAATAGCCAATTCTACTTGCTATAATGTTAACCCATTTTTCATCATCAACATTTAAAAACCTAACTAAACAAGACTTGAAGTTTGAGTCTAGGAGGATTAACCCGAAAGAGTTTACAAGCAAAGCCAATCTCAGCATTATGATAATAAACAAAATTGGAAATTGAAGACGAGCGTAAGCTAAACTCTTCTTAGGCTACAATGGCATGCCTTTGGATGATCTGGAAAACCACTTTTCCTAGCGAAGCCAGACAGTGCAAGTCCTTCCTTTCTTCACAAGAAAATAAATTGCATCTGCACATTGTTAGTTTATATCAACAATGGAAGTTGTCAACATGGAAACAACATGCCACCTTGCAAACTACTTGGAATCAAATATACAGCTAAAGCTGAAATACACAGCAATTTAATCTGAACTACTGCTTCCTCCTATGCTAGAACAGGAAACCTAATTAATTGCATCTTTAAAGAAGATATAACTGCATTATGGCTGTTAATTGGGAAGCATCATTTAGATACAAGATCACTTTTCCTTGAACACAATGCAAATAATGCTTCAAAAGCATAGGAACATTTTCCAGTAAATAGCAAACTTCATATAAATCAATCCAGCTCTCACTCCAACTAGATGAACACTCAGTAGTCTAATTGTTCAGCATTACTAGATGCAGACCTGAATTGGTTGGTGTGAAGAGGAACAAAATGGTAGTACAACCCTGCAGCATTACTAAACGGAATTGGGCTTGATCAATTTAAAGCAAATTATTTGCATACTTTGTATGCCCACAAAGAACTTCTGCCCATTGCACAGTCATTTGATACGGGTATATCTAAAGCAAAATGAGAAGTCTACATTACAAGGTATAAGACAAGTTGTTTTACAATCAACTCTACCTAGTCTTAACCACAGTAGGACAAATTTTTAGGTCACTGATGGAATTCTGATTATCAACTTCACCATTCTCCAACATAGAGTAAGACATTGAGTAAATATTTGAACAGTAGAATTTATCCAACATCAAAACAGAGGTTCTTTTTTTTGAAATAGAACATCAAAACAGAGGTTCTTCATCAGATTGGAAAAGGATGTATTTAGACAGAAACATAAAAAATGCTTTTAACTTTTGGCATGCATTCTTTCTATATATCATTGCACCAGAGGTTATGGACATGAGAGTAGAAATTTTGAAGCGGCAAACAGATCACGTCATCCACTCTTATGGGAACAGAAACAGGTAAAAGGGTTTTTCCATTTTCTCCCCCTTCTAGTTTTCTTTATTGCATAAAAAATTTTCCAGCATCATTATCTTGATGCACCCTAAGGTTTTTTACCAAAGATTATAACCAAACAGTGTGCGATAACAGTGAAGGCCAAGTATAAAGTCAAAATACATATACAATGCAAGTACAAGGACTACAAATGCAATTCATTAGTGGTCAAACACGAAAAACAAGAACCACAGCAGATCCCAGTTGAGAAACTATGCAAACAGATGGAGATAACCCAAAAGCTATTGAAACTAGAAAGCAGTACCACTGTCATGGAAGAAAATAACTGTAATACCAACAAAATAACGTATTTTACCCATAAAAAAAGTTACAAAAACCACTTCATAAAATGCTCACGAGAAATAACAGCATGCATTTTAAGGCTAAGAAAGAAACTAGGTAAAAAAAAAATGAGTACTCACGTTCAGTGATGCCGATCAGCTAATGGCCACTATAGAAGTGATTTGTAAGTCACCAAATGGTTGTATGGTGCGCTGTCTGGCCTTAGTTTCATCATCATCCATATTGTGCTGGTTGAGAGTAGCTAATCAGCTTTCTGACAAGTGGAATTAAGCTTATCAAAGCAATCTGAAGCTGTTCTGAGCTGTTCAAACGGATACTGACTTGTCCAGACCCTTTATTGTTAATGTTGACACGGCCAATCAAGTTTGTGTATCGTCCAATAGGTATCTGCGTTTGTGAATTGCATCCGATAGCAAGATCTCCATGCCAGTCCATAACCGAGAGCCCCAAGGTTGAGAGGAAACGACCAAGAGGATAATCTTTGTCTCGCAACGTCGCTTCCAAACTACCACCATAAGCAGCATCACCACGGCCAAACATGGCTCCCCCAGACACAACCAACGATCCCCGTCTATTAAAAGTCAACCTGTCCTCAATTTTCACACCACCTGTCATGACGTCACCTAAGAGAGTCACTGAAAGACCAGCTGTCGCCTTATTCTTCCTATAATTGCAGAATCTGGTCTCACTGCGAAGAGTATAAGCTAGGTCTTTACCAACTGACTGCATATCAAAACCTAAAGAAGTTGCTTTTCCATGCCCATGCTTTACTGAACTTGCAATTTCCATTTGAAGATTGGTGTCCTTTTTGTCCTTTGAAACCTGACTGGACAAAGATATAGGGATCTTGTCTTTGACAACAAACAATCTTTCTACATTGATGCCCTCATAACCAACATCATGGTCCCAACCGTTGGGTTCTAGGACAGGCCTCACAAGCCACTGATTTGAAGAATCCAGATATCGATATCTATGAGTTGGATTATCAGAATCAAATGAAGCAGGTAACGCCAAGTCTGGCATGGGTACTGGCACTGATGATGCACCACCAGTTTCTTCATCTACATTTTCGCTGGGATCAGTTGGTGGTAAACTTTCAGCCGCAGCTTGCATTTTCTTCATCATCTTCCGCCTCTTCCTCTCTTCCTTCAACTGCTTTTTCATAAAGAGCTTTTCCCTGTATTCTAACTCATCATTGTAGGCCTTCTTCTGCTCTTTGGACAACTTTGCCAGCTGTGCTTTGGTCAAGCGCTTGAAAGGTGGCAGTTGATCATATTCTGATTCATCTTCCGACTCTGAAGACTCATCCAGATCATCATCTAAAGCCTCGTCATCATCATCAAATTGCTCTGCTGGTAGTTTAACCTGTGGCCTTGACTGTAGAAGGGATGACAATAGGAAAGGTAAAGGAGGGGATCTTGTTCTAGTGGCATAAGGCTGTCCTGGTGCGCTACTATCTTGTAATTTAAGCAATGTATTTGCTTCAGCCAAAATTTTTGATGCAAATGACAGAAGTAACAAGTGAGGCCTCCAAACCTGTCCATTAGGCAGCACCCTCTGTCCAGCCCTGTTAGTCCTGCATGCTGAGTGATTCTCAACTAGCGAAACAGGATTCATAAGGCGCATATCTCCAGCAGCCTGACGTATTGCTTGCTGGACAACATGAGAGCGCTGAGTTACAAACATGTCATAGCTTGTTACAGTACCATTGGGGCCTTCAGGTGGAGCAGACGCAGCATGTGTCAGAACAACTATGGCATTAAACCATATTGATGGTCCAAAAATTTCAGTAATTGTCCTCAACAATGGCATATCACCATTATCTCTGCTCTGCATATCCAACCTGTCAAGATACAGAACAATATCTGGGGGTGTCTTCTTAATAAACCTTTTGACAGAATGAAGGATCTTCTCATTCTGGCGCTGGTCTGACCAGGAAGGAAGAAGCCCAGGAGTGTCAATCACCCGAACCTTGATTCCCTGCACAGTGCCAACAACATCCTGAACCTTTTTTGTCCCTATCTGGAAAGCATCAGTGTCAAACTTAACTTCATCAAATATCGAATTTATGGTTGCACTTTTACCAACACCAGTTTTTCCAAGAACCATTATTGTACAAGAGAAGTCCAGGGGTTCTTGTCCAGCTGCCTCAAGTTGCTCAGCCATAGCACTTGCACGATCAAAACTAAAAGCACCAACACGACCTCCACTTCTCCCCCGCAGCTGTTCAGCCAATCCCAATCTATACAAGACTTGGGCAACAACCACATTATGTGGAGTCTGTCCATTCCTATGAGCTAGACGCAAAAACTTGACTCTTATCATCTGGAGCTTCTCACGTGTCTCATCATATTCATCAGCCTCTCCATTTGTAGATTCTTCAACAAGCTGGTTTTGTGCAGGAGATGCTGTTCCATTTACACGAGGCTGCTGAACCACTCGGGGAGCCGGTTCCAATAGTGGGGCAGCACGACCAAGGCCGGCAGGTGCCGGTATCCGAGTTGCAGATGCATTGGAAGATGATGGGTGCTCCGTTGCAGATCTGGCTTCAGGTTCCCTAACCCTAGGAACACTTTGTTTCAGGCCCTTTACAACAACTGACACTGATTCCTTCTCTGCAACTTTCTCAACTCCAACCCCTGCATCTTGAGAAACCTTCGAGACCTTCTCATGATTGTCAGACGGCAACGCTTCTGATGATTTAGACATTTCATCATCTGCAGTCACTCTACCCCTTACTGAAATTCCGGTATGGTTCACAGAAGCTGAAGAGTCAGAAACGGAAACATCTTTCTGCTCATTGGTCCTGTCATTCAAATTTCCTGGTTCCATAGTAGGGGACTCATTTAATTTCAGTCCTTGATCATCAGTAGCATCACCCATTAGTTCTGGACCAGTTGATTCTTTTTCTGTCACTTCTGCCTTTACGGGGAAGTGTCCTCCTTGTAGAATAGAAACAGAGTCGTTGTCTGAACCATCTATCTGCTGTTCATCCTTATTACTAATGTTAATTGGTTCTGGACTACACACGGCCTTTTCTCCATCTAACTGCTGCCCTTCATCTTTATTACTACCGTTAACTGGTTCTGGACTAATGGCTTTTACTCCATCTAGCTGCTGCTCCTCATCCTTATTACTTCCGTTAACGGGTTCTGGACTATGCACTGCTTTTACTCCATCTATCTGCTGCTCCTCATCCTTATTACTACCGTTAACTAGTTCTGGACTAGGCATTGTTCTTTCTACATCTATCTGCTCTTCATTCATATTATAACCATTAATCCGTTCTGGACTAGGCCCTGCTTCTTCTTTGAGTTCATCACTTGGGTTCAAGCTTTCACTGAGGTGACCATTTGTGGAAGCATCATTAGGGAAAATATCTTTCTGCTCTTCATCCTTAACATCAGAATCCAAAGATTTAAGCACTCCTTCCCATTCGGTATCTCCTTCATCTTTCAGCACAGAGCCAGAACTAACTGAGACATTGTTGTGGACGTCAGCAGTGTCCTGATGCCCAGCAGGCTGAACAGCAGATGTTTCAAACACATCAACCTTCTTTTCGTCATGCAGCAAAGCATCTTTGTATGAATGAACCTGGTTCTGCAGAACATTATTACCCGCTTCCGCCTCATTGGCATCCTGAGCATCCAATTTTCCATGAACCTCTTGATCCTGTTGATCAGAATTTGTTTCCTTTGCATCATCATGACTTTGAGTTCCTCCCAAGTTCACATGATCGAAAACTCCATTGTCAAATTCAGTTGGTTCACCAGAATTATCTTTCCTTTCATCCCAATTTACTGAAGTTTCAGTTTCTATAGCAGCACCCAGATCTGCAACCTCAGACATGTCATCTTTACCCTTCCCCACTATGATATTCTTCTCAACCACTTCTGTTTCATCCGGTGCAGCGATTTCATGAGAACTTTGCTTCTCAACTGAAGGCTCCTCTTTCAAGATAACATCCGCCTTCTGATTAGACTCATCATCAGTATGCTGCATCTCATGCAAAACTTCAACCGCTTCCTCAAAGTTCTCAACATCGTCCCTTGACTCAGAGTTCCTACTGTCCTCAATAGAACTATTAATATCCCCAGAGTTGCCATCATTTCTTCCCTCACTAACAACTCCATCCTCAACACCAAAACCAGGAGATTCTGGCTCTATTGCCTCCTCAAATACTTCATCCCCTTCCGATTCCTTTGATACATGTGACACCACAGCTACCTTATCCTCCTGCCGCACTTCAATAGTTTCATCTACTACACCATTCCACTCGTCCATTCGGGCCTTGCCAAATATTTCCTCCCCATTTTCCATCATAAATAAACTTCAACAAAACCTAGATCCACAGAACAAAATCAACATCAAACAGAATTATAATCACAAAAAAATAACAGTAAAAGAAAACCAAATCACAAAACTATCAGCAGTAAACAAAAATCAAGAAAAGAAAAAAAACTAGCACCCAAAAGACCAAATTAGCTATTCCGACCCATAAAGCAATACAAACTGATAAAACTCCATCAACTACTGTAAAATTTTAAAATAGAGCTCAGAATACCCAATAGAACTTTTTTTTTCAAGAATTACAAATCAGCAGCAAACAACAATCAAGGCGAAAAACCCAAACATCCAAAGGACAACATTATCTATTAGTACCCATGAACCAACCAGACGAATTAAAACCCAATTAACCATATCAAATGAGATCTTACAATAGCTTAGACTACAAATCAGTATTCTCTTCAATTCTAATCAAACGAACTAAAACCCAGAAATCCAATTAACCATAGTAAAAAGAGATCTCACAATAACTTAAACTATACGTCTAGAATTAAATATCAGCACCATGAGTCAAGCCAAAAATAAACCCTAGCACCCAAAAAATCACATTATCTCGTCGGACCCATATAGCAAATCCAAAAAGACTAAAAACCCAGAAATTGAATCAACCACAGTTAAACAGCTCAGATAACCCATTTCTATGAATTAAAACCCCCAGTATAAAGGATACTAACAAAAACAGTAGAAATGACCAAAAGAAAAGCGAAAAGTACCTGTCTATGTCGATTCTGATCCGTCTACGTAGATTACGATGATGATGATGATGATGATGAAGATGGTGAAAGAAAAAAGGTGTTGGTTAAGATTGGTGAAAAGAGAGAAAAGAGAGGATCTTCCTTGTGGTTACCTCAATTTCTGAAGAGGCGAAAAAAGGAAAAAGAAGAGCAGTAGGTGAAGTTTTGAGAGGATAAGGGGTTTATCGACGGATTCAGAGGGTTAAGGGATTTCAGATCCAACGGTCCTAAAAATCACACTCTATTTCTTTATTTATCACGTGTTCTCTATCACTATTTCATTTGTTTGTTCCCTTTTCATTTAATATAAAATTTAAATTAATTAAAAAAAAACTGTATTGAAAAAAAAATATTAATTAGATTTTTCTTTGTGTGTGTTTATATTTTATGATTAATGAGTTTTATATATTCTGACTACATTTAGAGGTGTGGGTGGGGACTCTTAATGACAAACATTGAGACGGAAAATAAATAGTAGTAGTTCTTTATCTTATAATATTTTAATTAAGATTGAGTTGGGTCGAATATCTAATAATTTGATTGGATTCAAATCTTCGAATTTAAACTGTAGTTAAGATTTTTAAATTTTTAAATTTTATTTTGAGCTAGTTTAATTTGTAGTTATGGTCATTAACCATTTCATCAATTAGATTAGCCTAAGATATAGAATAATAATCTATGATAGTTAACTTTAAATGATGGTACAACTTTTATACTATATTAGTAATTTAATGCATGTAACCTACATCTTTTATATGTGGAGGCTTCATATAAACGAGATTAAGCAACAGTTTAAAATTAAATTGTGGTATAATGATCTTTTGCTAATTTACTGATGAAGCAACCGATGGTGATGAATCGTTAGATTATAAGAAAATACTCTAATTTTTAAAAAAAAATTATTTACATGCCACTTAATTCAGTTTAACTCCTTTTTTCTATTTTAAGTTTTTAACACACTTATAAAAGTAACCTAATTTTAAAAAGCGACTTTCACATATAGCAAATAGAGTTGTCAATATGGGTTGGTCCACCTCATCCGAGTTAAACTATACATGCTTTGAAATTTGATGGGTCAGGTCGGGCTAGCCCATTTTTTGTGTGGGCCAGAAAATGGTTGGCCCAGCCCACAAGTACGTGGTGGCTTTGTTGGGCCAACCCTCTTTTCTTAAAAGTATATTTTTTTATAATTTTCTAAATTAAATTATAATTTAAAAATATTATCATAAAATATCAACTAGACAATATTACATGGTGTTAGTGTTACTAGTTGTTAATCAAATACACAAATAAAATTATATTTATAATATTTATTGAGTTTGATTTCAAGTAAAAGCATAAATAACTAAATAGAAATATTAACCTAATTATTTTCCAATAATCATAATAAAACACAAAAACTATGACAATATTCCATAGGCTATGGCATATGTAGTAATTCCCTAGAAATTTTAAGGAATTTTTATTTTATGTAATACATATTTTATAAACATAATTTGTATTTAAATTGTAATATTTCGAACTTTAAACAGATTTTGAGTTTAGACTCTTATTATTTTTAATAATCTATTTTATTTTTATTTGGCCCACGGGTCGGCCCTATCCATATTTCTGAAGTCCTACAAATTGGCAGGCTTATTCAGGTCGAGCTAAAAAGTCATTTTCTTAAATGGGCTCAAAAAATCGTAGTCCAGCTCTATCAAATCACGGATTAGGTCAGGCCGGCCCAACGGGCCTAACCCATATTGACGGCTCTAATAGCAAACATAAAAATCATATTTGTATGTTATAGTTATGGTTTGCATAATTGCACTCCATAACAATTTTTATGTTTGCTATGGAGCTTTTGATTTGTATAATTCGCTAGATACATCCTATTTAATATAAATTGTTCAGTTTTATATATATTCATTTATACATTGTAATTTGTATAATTATAAGTGTATAGGACGAAAATATATGTATTTGTATTTGTATATACACTTTTCTCTCGCGTTATACAAATACAAACACAAATACATTTATACCGAAATGTATAAAATGGCTAATTGTATATCAAAAATGGCTAATTGTATACCGAATCAGATGGCAAAAAAATGGGATATTTACTGCGAATTACAAATAAAACAAACTATGGCTATAACATTTAATTTGAATCAAGAGTTTGTTATTTCATACAATTTTCTCAACTTTAAATATAGTTTAAGCATCATCCGTTCTTGATGAACTTGACATACTTACATAGGTAAGTGGTAACCAATAATTTTACGAGATAAAGGAAGATTGCATTTTAAGCCTTTATCTTAAAGCCCGTTTTTAAAAAGAGAAATGTTACCAATCCATAAAAATGGGCTGGGAAGCCCAAATGGAAATTGTTCATTGGTTTACTTGTATGTATACATTATTAGTCATATATATAAAAAAACTGCATCCATTTGTAAGTTATTAATTTTAAATTTCGAATCCGTCTCTAAACTGAAGTACATGTTTGTCCCATGATTAAGTTATTAGCCATATCTTATAACTTCATGAATCTTGTTGATATGATAGATCTCAACTAGGAGTGTTCGTGGTTCGGTTTAGATCGGTTATCGGTAAAAACATAAATCAAATCAGTCTAGTCGGTTTTTTTAATTTCTAAAACCAAACCAAATGAAAAAAATAATTGTCGGTTTGGTTTAGTTTTCTAGTTTTTTCGATTTGAAAAGTAATAAATTTTTAGAGGACATACGTATCTCGATAGACAAACACCTAGTACATGAACAATCCACGGGAAAACTATTGTCGATTCAGTTAATCAATTAAGCGAAACTATAATTATTATTACACGAACAAAGTGATTCAATTAATGTGTGACTATCTTATGTGAGATAGGGTAGGTAAAGACCAAGGTATTAGATTTTGTTGGACTTGGACTTGGACTGAGGATTGTAATAGTTGGGCTAAAATTTAAGTGGTGGGCTTGAGAAAATGGTAAAGTTAAAGGCAAGTTAATTAAAATTTAACAAAATATTTATATTTTATTTATGAATAGTATATAAATAATTATAAAATTTATATACCTAGTTTATCGGTTCGATTTGGTTATTTTTGCGGTTGTTTTTTAGTAAAACAAAAACCAAACCAAATAGTATCGATTTTCAAAATTTAAAACCAAATCAAACCAAATATCCAAAAAAAAATTATTGATTTAGTTTGAATTACAGTTTGATTTGATTTTTTAACCATAACCATGAATAGCCTATTCTCAACATATTATTGAGAAGTTTTTAGTCAACAATCTTTAAAATAATCTACCTTTTTTTCTTAGTATGAGTTTTATATATTAAAATATATAAAAATAATAATTATAAATCAAGTCATGATGTAATTGCAAACAACTTTATTTAACAACTCTGATTTTGGGACCTATAATAAATGATAAACACCATGATAAGTTAGAGAGTTACACTAATAATACTCTAAGAAATTCAACATACTATAATTGTTTATGACTTAAATCTTCTCCTTTTTAAAAAGTGACAGATCACTTTCACCTGCTACACGTTTTAATACTTTTCACTTCAAATATTACAAGAATCACATTCAATATTTTGATTAATATATCATTATTGTGTTCATATTGGTTGTTGAAACTTCTTGTATAATTCTAAGATGTCGCATATGCTTATTCATCCACGTTTGCCATTTGGAACATCATGACAAATCGAGGGTACTTTATGTAATGACTAGGATTGAATTAAATTTTCTTTATCTAATTATTAAAGAGAAATATATTTTTTAATATTTTCGTATCATAATATTTCATTAATTATGTCTCACGTTCTTAAAGAATTTATGTCCTATTATGCTTAATTCGATTTCTAAAATCAAAAAGTAAAAGTGAACCCATATGAAGGACAAATCATACCATTAAATACTATTACCGATAATTCCTATGAAGCAGGCCAATCTGTATCTAACTAAACCAACCCAATTTAAAATTTGTCCAAACAATACCCGAGTTATTAAAAATATTTAAAAGGAAGTTTCTTTATTTTTCGTAATTGGATAAAGTTTCTACTATATATGCATTGGAAAAAAAGAGAGGCGTTATAATGCATATAAATATTAAACGCAGAAAGCTTAATTTTCTCCAACTACAAACGTCATAGAGAAAACTTCCCAGAAGAAGAGAACTGCTAAATTTCTTCTTCTATTGTGAAAATGGGTTCTTTTTTCTCTAAACAAGTGCAAAGAAGAAAATCAATTCATACTCAGAAAAAACTTTTGTATGATCTCAAGGAAAAAAATAACACTGATTTTCCTGGTTCTGATTATCACTCAGATGATCGAAAAAATTGGATGTCAACCCTCGTCCTAGAGAAACTCAACATAAACAAGATAATTTGGCCCGGTACCCATGATTCAGCAACTAACAAAATTGGGATCCCATTTATTTCTCGCCCGTTCGCCCGAACCCAATCTCTGTCCATTTACAAACAGTTGGTAACGTTAAATCGTGTGATCAATCTCTTTGAATTTTATTTTATTTTTTATTTACTTAATTATATTTTTAACAGGTAATGGGCACCCGAGTTCTTGACATTAGAGTTCAGGAAGATGGCCGTGTCTGTCATGGCATCCTAGTTTCTTACCATGCTGACGTTGTGATCAACGATGTGAAGAAATTCCTGTCGGAGACTCAATCGGAGATCATAATTCTCGAGATCCGAACAGAGTTTGGACACGATGATCCACCGGAATTCGACAAGTACTTAGAGGATCAATTGGGGGAATTTCTTATTCACCAAGACGACTCTGTTTTCAACAAGACAGTAGCAGAGTTATTGCCGAAAAGAGTAATATGTGTTTGGAAACCAAGAAAATCACCTCAGCCAAAACATGGAAGTTCATTATGGAGCGCTGGGTATTTAAAGGACAATTGGATTGACACTGATTTGCCTGAAACAAAATTCGAGAGCAATTTGAAATATTTGAGTGAGCAGCCATCGGTAACATCCCGGAAATATTTTTACAGAGTGGAGAATACGGTGACGCCTCAGGCTGATAATCCGGTGTTGTGTGTGAAACCGGTGACGAATCGGATTCGTCCATATGGGAGGTTGTTTATAAATGAGAGTATTTCTAGAGGTTATGGTGATCGGTTACAAATATATTCAACTGATTTTATTGATGAGGATTTTGTGGATGCTTGTATTGGACTTACAAATGCAAGGATTGAAGGCAACGTGACTTTGAGTACAAGGTGAAGATTTGCCATGCTTTCCTTCAACTAATCGTACGTGTCAATTTATGTTGTTTCATTAATATGTGGTTGTTCCGTGTTCGTATGTATTTTAATTATTATTAATTACCACTTGTTACTAGGTAAAATAATGTTTGCTTATGAATTTCAGATTATATATGTTGTTAAATTGCGTGTAAATGAATTTATTGTAAGTTGTACTGAAATTCCACATTATTTGGAAGGATAAGAGTAATCAAAGTTTTGATGAGAGGAGTATTAGCAAGGAAACAAAAATTATAAAAGAGAATTTATGATTTATCTTAGTAGCTTTTGTTTGTTGTTACTACTAGTTGATAGACATGGTACATATAACACTATATATTTTGCAACTCTTACTTTAGAGCACGGTCTGGATTTGCGCATTGAATAGTCTCACTCAAATAAAATCGATACTTGATTGCGTTAATGTGGGTAAGATTTCAAAAAATGTAAAGTTGGATAAAAATGATAGGTAAGTAGGTAGCTACACACCTTATTGAATTGGACCCCCAATTCAATAAGTAGCTAGTATATTTATGTTGACTTGAGGCATGAACCCAACTATATATGCCTGAGTTTATGTTGCTACAATCAATCAATATATATGTGTTATAACTGTTTTTTTTAAATACACTATGGTTGTTTGGTAAGAAATTGACATATTGTATTATAAGGTGTAATTAAAATGTGTGATAAATGTATTATCGATCAATAAAAACTTGCATTATATGTGAATAATAAATTGTTCTTTGTAATATGTATTAAAAACAGTATTATAAATATATTAAAAGTGATCAAGTGAAAAAAAATGTTATTGCTATAAATGGTAAATATTTTATTAATATACTAGTATATTTATGAAGTTTCCTTTGATGGATTATCCTACTTCACTTGTCTCATAAACATTTTTTCAGAATCTTATCATTCCTCCTTGCTAATGCATTGACTTAGGGTCCATTAAGCCATGCGATATAGAATCATGATATGAAATCATAATATTAAATCATGATATGGAGTTGGAGTTTTGTTTGGATATGGGATATAAAATTTTTGTATTGTATATTTTTTCATAAACATAAAAATCTCATAAGTTGTGAAACTATCTTACCAAATAAAAAAAATTATAACATCGCATAATAAATTATTACAAAGTTATTTGTTCTCCACTTTAAGAAACTGTTTCATCTAACTTTAATTTATCAAACTTTAATTCTATTAAAAAATAATTGAACATAATTAATTGTAATGTACTACTCTTTAATATAATCCTCCACATAGTATGAACAATCTCCTCACGTTGAACTTGCATTTCTCGATCATATGACCGAGAAGACGAACCAACATTGTTACGTTTGAGCCATTTGTTGGTCAATATCATTCGCAACTATATTTTCATGCTCATAGACTATAACTATTTTATCACTTCTTTGATAATCTCGCAAATAATTATGTAACACTGTAAAAGCTATGACAATTTTCACTTGTGTGTCAATATCATAATGGTTCATGCCTTGTTTCACTTGTGTGCAATTACACATTTTCTGTGCATTAATTTCGTGTTAAAATCAAACATATTGGAAGTAGTGATTATCAAACATACATCACCAATTTTGTAATTTTTCATATTAAATTGCTTTAAATATTTTCATATGTAGCCGAAAGAGAAGTTTTTTTATTATGAAAAACCAAAAAAGTATTACTCCCTCCGTTCTTATTTATATTCACCAAATCAATTCCTACTTTATCATTTATATTCACCAAATTTAAAGTAATAATAAATTTTATGTTGGTGAGAATAATAATTTTTAAAAAGTAATGATGTGATTATAAATTTTATTTACATATGAAATAAATGGTTAGTAGATATAAATGTGTGGTTGTTTTAACAAAATATAAACTTGTGAGTCGATTTTTGTATTTAAAAAATCTCAAATCATGATATGGAATTCTCAAATCATGATTTTTGGAGAATATGAGATTCTATCTCATGATATGATCGCATGTCCAAAAGTTGATTCTATCTCACAATTTCATACTGTGATATGGTATCGTAGGGCCAAACCCCACTTAAAAGAGTATAACTTTGTCGCATCATTAGATTAGATAAATTTACAATAATATGTAGCTATTCATATCAAATGACATGATAACATAAAATATAAAATAATAACCTTTATAACTAATTAAATCATATAATGGTTTAAAAAAATGCTTTAGAACTTCAATTTTTTGTGTTCGAACTGCAGAGGATTCATATAGGGAAACTTCCATAAATATATAATTCCATTCTTCATTTATAGTATTTTCATGGGTTTAGGAGATGAATGTGACCAAACCATAAAGATGGGCTGGAAAGCTGGAAGCCCAAATTTATTTCGCCTAAATGCATCTGTGCTTTGAAATTATAATCTCTATTTTGTTACAAATCCATTTAATATGGATGTTTCTTTAAGGTAGTAAACAGATGATTTCTACCTCTTATAAAAGGGTCTTCTTCACCCTTAAGAAATACACAATTGAAGAGATTAAAATAAGGCTCTCAACTTTATACTTTCCATCACACTTTGCCTTACTTTCTTGTTTAAGTATTCTTGCATTTTCCTCTTGTTTTACAACATATTTTAATTTATTTGTTTTAGTTACTATTTGGATAGTAATAATGATTTTTTAAAATATTTTTTAAACATGTGAATTTTATTCCTTTTTTTAAAAAATATAATAAATTTTAATTCATAAAATTATAATTAATTTAATCCTAATACTTTATAAGCCAAACAAATTAAAAGAAAGAGAGTATTAAATTTCTAGTTGCAAAATGTTTGAGTATAATCTCATCTGACCTGTTACAATTTGACTATTAAGATCATAAAAATCTCCTATATTTTACGTATCAATCCCATCTCCTAGAAAATGAAACATATAGTTTTGTACCTTTTCAAGTCCCGGATTGGACTTGTAAAATATATCATATTGTCACATTTTCTTGGATGATAATTCTCATAATTGTTGTTAAATTCTCCAATTGCCATCTGGCTCATGCCTAACCAGCCAACTGGAAAAATAATAAAATCAAATTCAATCCAAAAATCATAAAATAAAATATTACTAACAATTGTGACTTTCTAAATTTGTATCAATAATTCCAATGAAGCCGACCCCTCAGTAGTTAAGACAACTGGACCAATTCACTTTGAAGACATGTCAACACAACATGGATATTAAAAATATTGAAAAGGAACTTGCTTTAATTGTCATAATAATTGATGTATTAGAAAAAGGAAAAAAAAGGCGTTATATTAAACGCAAAAAACTTAAATGCTTTCCAACTATAAACATTAGAGAGAAAGAAAAAAGAGATTGTATTTCTTTTTGAGGTATTGTGAAAATGGGTTCTTTTTTGTCTAAACAGATGGAAAGAAGAAAAGCAATTAGTACTCAGAAGAAACTTCTTTGTGATCTCAAGGAGAAAGATAGCACCGATTTCCCTGGTTGTGATCATTGCCCAGAAGATAGGAAAAATTGGATGTCAACACTTGCCCTCGATAAACTTCACGTGAATAAGATGGTTTGGCCTGGTACACATGATTCAGCAACTAACAAAATCGGGATCCCATTTATTTCTCGCCCTTTTGCCCGAACACAATCTCTCTCAATTTACAATCAGCTGGTAATGTTAAATTGTGCGATCATCTTACTACTAAGTTATGTGATTATGGAGTACATTTTTATTTACTGTATGTTTTTGATTGATAGGTAATGGGCACCCGTGTTCTTGACATCAGAGTTCAAAAAGATGGTCGTGTATGTCATGGTATTCTAGTTTCTTACAACGTTGACGCTGTGATCAGCGATGTTAAGAAATTCCTGTCGGAGACTCAATCAGAGATCATAATTCTGGAGATCCGAACAGAGTTCGGACACGATGATCCACCGGAATTCGACAAGTATTTAGAGAATCAATTGGGGGAATTTCTTATTCACCAAGACGACTCTGTTTTTAACAAGACAGTTGCAGAGATATTGCCAAAAAGAGTAATATGTGTTTGGAAACCAAGAAAATCACCTCAGCCAAAACATGGAAGTCCGTTGTGGAACGCTGGGTATTTAAAGGACAATTGGATTGACACTGATTTGCCTGAAACGAAATTCGAGAGCAATATGAAGCATTTGAGTGAGCAACAACCGGTGACATCCCGGAAATATTTTTACAGAGTGGAGAATACGGTGACGCCTCAGGCAGATAATCCTGTGTTGTGTGTGAAACCGGTGACAAATCGGATTCGTCCACATGCAAGGTTGTTTATAAAGGAGTGTATTTGTCGAGGTTATGGTGATCGGTTACAAATATATTCAACAGATTTTATTGATGAAGATTTTGTGGATGCTTGTATTGGGCTTACAAATGCAAGGATTGAAGGCAAGCTCTGATGATGTCAAGCTCTTATTCTTTCCTATTCCAGTTCTGCTTCAAGAATATTATTATGAGAATTGATTTCTTAGATAATCATAGTTATTATCTCAGAAAATCACTTTTGTTCTTAATTCTAGTTTTCGACAACAAAGTAAGTGATTTATGAGGTAAGAATTATTAGTTGAGTGATTGTTCGAGAAGTTTGACTCAAGAATTATCAGTTGTGTGTGTGTATAATTTTCAGTGTACTTATTAAATTCATGTGTGTCTATGTATTGTTTTGTTACCACTTGTTACTTTGTAAAAATTGCTTGGCTTGGAATTTGAGATTCTTAAATGTAGTGAAATTGTAGGTAAACGAAATAATAGGTAAGTTGTACTGAAATTCACATTGTTTGGAAGGATATGTATTTTACACAATTTACGTACATGAGTAGTTTTTCACTATTAGATTATTTTAAAAGATAATTACAAGTAATGATTTCTAAATAGTGAGATTAGTAAACTGAAAAATAAGAACAAGTCAAAATACACTTGACAATGCGCCTATAATAGTACTGCGCAGTAAGTGTGGTGCCGGCCGACTAGTAATTAGTGGTCGATGTATATATATAAGTTAAAAATAAAACATAAGAAAAACAATATTCTAAAGTTTTCTCAAATACGGCAAGAACGGAGTAATATATTTCAATTTCCTGTCACTTTCCAATCTATATATATAAAGCTAGATAATAAAAGAGTGATGTGGCACCTCTCATTATCCGGCATTTACATTTATCCTTTTTCTGGTTTTTTTGGATTTTTTTTCAATTGTTTTTTTTTTAATCTTTTTCTTTATTTCTTATATCAAGTTTAATGTTCAGATGCCTAAAAGACCCTATTAAAGAGGCAAACATTCACGTAGTAAAAGTTGTCATCAATTCGCTTAAATTTTTGGCTACTACTCCCATTCTTTACCTTTTCAATAGCATTTAAACTGTCATTAATGTGATTATCCATGGGTTAATACCTCAGATGGTCACTCAACTATCCACTTTTGCCTCAGAAAGTCACTCAACTTTTAATTTTCACTAAAAAGTCACCATGTGAGTGACTTTCTGAGGAAAGACTGGATAGTTGAGTGACTATCTGAGGTATTAACCCGATTATCCATTATAAACTGATTTAGCATTTTGTATTCCATGACCTGTGCCCTTTGGCAATCAACTAGATATATATATGGTAAAGTGAAGAGCAGAGTCTCCCACTCCATAATTTTTCGAGGGAAATATAGAGAGGCAATACACAACTATTACTATCTAAAATCTGATTTTCCTTTTACCATCTTGATTGAGATATTGTGTGGAACAAAAGGCAATTCTTGCCTATGTTTCAATAGATTTTTTAGTGACCGTGCGAAGCGCGGATAAGTTTCCTAGTTACCAAATAAGCACAAGAAGATATTTATTACTAACATTCAGCAGCTTATGCCGTGTGTCCCAATTCAGTTCACATCTATAGGGCCAGAAGAAGATTATTGTAAAGAAAAAATATTTATTTATTATGTATGATTGACATAAATGATGAAAGTTAGGTGCTAAAGAGTGATTGACGCCCATTATTTTTATCCACGAACCCAAATGAGTGATGCACGAAAAAATGAGTTTATGAAGAAACTCTCTAAGCTGTCCTGGAAAATCAATTTTATGGTGAAAAAAGTTTCGAAGTAACAGTAAAGTTATGTAATTTCATGAGACATATGTAGGTTATGAATTTGAGTTGTGCTTACATTAGAATACAATGTCTACATCACACTCCTTGAGGTGGGATTCTTTCCTGAACCTATTAACGTGGAATGCTTTGTGCACCAAACTTTCTTTTTAAAAATAAATGTTCTTTTAGTTGTACCGTCATTTTCACGTGAGAACTTTGGTATGTTCATTTCTCTTAAGTCTGTCACCCCACCTAAACCAGACGGAATTAATAATTAGGCAAATGATTCTACTTAGTCTATGATTTTGTCGACCAGAAATTAGCTTCTTTTGGCAGCAAATATGAAGAAAATGTCTGGTAATTATTGAAAATTTTGACAACTTCAAGGTTATCGATACCTTTTACCGACAACTAAGTAGGCCATTACAAAATTAAGCTTCCTTCAATAGTACTAATATATACAAATAGGAAATATAGAACAAACGAATTGCAACAACATTTTATTGGAAAACAAATGCAATGATTAACGTAGAAGCGATATTTATGATCAAACGCTAGCTCAGTATTTTAATCAAATTCAGTAGAATCAATTATACACATTCTTGAAGAAAACACTTTTTGATAACCAACTCTTATTATCAGTAAGATTGTGTGTATCTCGATTAAATAAAAAATCCCACTTACTTGATAACTAGAGCTGTCAAAATGGGCTGGCCTAACTCAACCCAACCCAACCCTAACGGGCTAGAGAGTTAAATGGGTTGGGATGGGCTGACCCTTTTAATTGAAGGGCCTATAAAATAGCAGCTCAACCCAGCCCTAAGCGGGCCAGCTCAACCAAAAAACGGATAACATTTTCCTCGTAGAAACAATACGAACGCTGATGAATTACACATACTTCAGTGAATATTTACAAAACAAATACATAATAGCCACGATACAACATTCATAAGTTTCATCCGAGCAAAAAACATTACATGATCACTATTTTCATAAACAAGACGATAAAGGAGAAGTGAAAAATTAGGCATAAAAACAAAAGTAAAAGAGGTCAAAGATTCTTAGTTTATAATGGACTTGGGCTAATAAGAAAATTTAGTGGGTTAATGACCCTAAAATGTAAAAGATATGTAAAAAAATATAGTCTTGATTTTATATTGGTATTTTAAAATTATTTATTGACAAAATCTTAACAAGTAAAACACTACTAAAAATATATATAATAAATATTTTTAAAATTCACAGCCCGCGAGCTGGCCTCTGAGGCTGCGGGTTGGGCCTACGAGGCCAGCTGGCCAAATGAGGCTGGGCTAAAAAGCCTCGTTCCTAAATGTCCTGGAAAATTGAGTCTAACCTCATCTAATTCAAGGGTTGGGTTGGGCCAGCCTAGCGGGCCAAGCCTATTTTGACAGCTCTATTGATAACACATGGATTTCTTCTTTGACAAGACATAATAATTTTTATTTAAGATGTTGTCCAATGCTTCATATGTCTAATCCTAAACGTTCAAAGATTCAATTTATATATAGTATGAGTACCAGATCTGTTCCAATTATTTATATATAGTCCAATTCTATGCATACAGAGTTTTTCAAATTACATAGAGTAAGTACTTTGTTGAGAAATGTAGTGTTGACATATTTATATAATTTTGTACAATGTACAGTTTATAATTTAATTAGTTTTTCTTCAATAGAACTCTTAATACGTTTTTAATCACATACACATTCATGATACTCACTTTACTCTTTCATAACTACCTGATCTTCTAATTTTTTTATTTATTTTTGAGTATAAAAATTAAAATCAAATATAGTCCCACATATTTTTTGAACAATATTAAACAGAAAACAAAATGGAAATGAAAATGAGACAAATTTATCATAAATTATATTGGAATCATGTATAATCGATCAGTGTATACCTAGTAAGTCCAACTGGCTATTTGTGTAATAATTCTAGTAGAATGCCTAATAATGAAGAGGCCCAACGTTAAGGCCCAAATGTATTATGCACCGGGGAAACTTACATAAATATACTATATTAGGAAAATATTTACCAGTTATTGCAATAACAATTTTTTTTCACTTGATCACTCTCAATACATTTATAATACAATTTTATTAAATATTATAGAGAACAATTTATAAAACACATATAATACCAGTTTTATTGATGGATAATACATTTATCACATATTTTAATATAATGTGTCAATTTCTTACCAAACAATCATAATATATTTTAAATAGGTTATAATACATATATATTGCATACATAATTCACTTTTAATACATCTTGCAGTTTATCATAATATTGCTATGTATTGTTATAAATGATAATAAATAAAAAGTATCGCTAAAATCAGTTATTATATATTAAAAGGTACCCATCCAATTAATTTTTTCCCTCCGGAAAAGCGTGCAGATGGCCCATAAGTTTGGTTCATTTCATTTCGCAGGAAACAATTGTTTTTTTTTTAATTTCTGAGAAATAGTTGTATTTTATTTTTCAAAAGTAAAAATATAATTGATTCTTGTTCAAAATAATTCTTTTAAAACGAAAGTAAATGTTTTTCCTTAAATCAAATGCATTAACACATTATTTTCCACACAGAAGAAAAAAAACTTGTTTACTACGTTTGTCGTCATAAAAGACAAATCAACTTATTTTTTTCCACCTTTAATTAGAGGTTTCAAATTTAAGTCTGGAAATGAAAAAATTCCTATAAGGAGCAGCGCCTATAGAAATGTTTGAATCTAAATTTAGTTAAACCCTAATACAGATACCATGCATTAAACATACATGAAACAAAAACAAAAAAAAACTCATTTATGATTTTATGTACTTTCTTTTGTACCAATATCTCATAATTATAGCTAAGATCAATCGCATGTTGGAAAAGAGTACACATAGTGAAATGCGAACCCAATCAAATAGTTGAAATCCATTGAATGCATCAAATAGTATAATGAAATTATGTTTCCAATTTAAGTACTAACGTGGCTTAAACGTTAGATACATAATATATAGGCATTTCTCTAAAGATAACTAGACAGTGAGCTGCATAAAATGTAAGGTGGAAGAAGTGGTTATAAGCTGCTTGATGACTATCCAAAATTAGAAATATGTACTCGTGACGGTTTCAATTTTTGTGGCACTATTTGACCTGATACAAAATTTAAGAATAAAAAAACATCTAAAATTTGTACTTGTGAATTTGAATCTTTCCAGTAAGGGTAAAACACTACAAGAAAACAAGGAATTAGCCACATACAAAATTTCACAACTAAACAACAAAATGTCAAGCAAACCTCATTTAGTGATGGATTATATCAAAATCCAATTAGCTAGGAGATATTTAGCGACATATTAGTAGGATTTACTAATAAATTCCGTTCATAATTCTATATTTTTGGAAATAAATTGTTTCCAACTCTAGAAATATAGTATACTTTTTGGAACTGACAAAATAAATCACATAAATGGGATAAAAAAAGTATTATTTTTATGACCATTATGAACTAAATAAGGAAATAAAAGAAAATTAATCTCAATAAAAAATATCAAAATCTATTGGTTGCAACTTATAAGTTTGTCCTAGAAGTGTCCAAAAATCTGAACCTTCTTTGCAGTTTCCTAATGATGCTAAACTTAATTTAACCTAAAAAGGGGGACTCCATTGTGAGATCACAAGTATATATGTATGTACTTAAAACCTCTCAATTCTCAATCACCCTGAGTTTTTAATTCTTGTGGACAAATATATATTTTTGAAAAACATTAGTGTAATTACCAAGTCTGAATACTTCACAAAAAAGTTTAACTAAATTATGGGCACTGATATATGGTACATAAAAGGGTGATCAATTAAATACCTTTCATTAGAAAATAGGTAACAAAATTATATAGTAATAAAAAGATACAGTCACACAGAAAATAACTTGCTACAATCGGTTAAAGCACATAGATTGTTTAATTTTTTTTGCACTATTAATGTATATAAAATAAAAAGTATGTCTCAATCCACGAATAAGTTAGAATCGGCTATATAAATCTTTCCTTCTCCATTTAAGCTTATTACATATCATGATCATAATTAGAAACAAAACTTATTATTTAATCTAACTCATCATATATGTTACGTGCGACGATATAGCAAATATAATCAATTTAAATCTAAGTTAATCTTGTATGACGTACTGCATATCCATCTTAACATGAGTAGTTCTACAACACTTATTTTGTGAATATATTAGACGTTAGTATAATATTCAGTGTCATATAACATTATTAGAGTATATAAAATCCTTCACGAAATAAATGAAACAAGTAGTAGGGGGGATATTGACAATGCAATGACAATGGAACAAAATTCCAAATCCATATTATACACGATAGATGTTTCATTTTCGAATTGCACATAAATGTTTGGACAATGAAGCTCCTAATGTGATATCTCATGAACATTTAATTTAATACACCTAACAAAACAAAGTTCAATTATTGCACTAATTATAACGAATGTTCTCATATTATAAAGTACAATAATCATAAATCATGATGCATCATGCATATCCTTGTACTTGATGTTACAAAACCATAGTAGCCTTTTTCTTGTTCTATTGCAAAAAACATTATATATATGTACGTACACAATATAATGCACCATGCTTAATGTTGATAATAATTACACGCAAAGAGTTGAAACATATACATAGCTAGCGTTTGGCCGCAAGTTCTCAAATATTTTTGGTAAATCATATTTGAGTGAAGTTTTTGGTGAAGTTTCACTATGTGTGTTTGGTCCCAAATTTTCCCAAAAATATTTGACTATTTCAAAAAAATATGATTTATATCCATAAGTTCTAAAAAATATTAAAAATACGCATAAATTTATATTATCATTTTATAATGAATATGTTCCGTTAAAAATAGCCTTATAACATAATTGTTAACAATCAAAAATAACAAAATAACAATATAGGTAAGACAATACATTAATCGCATACTCAAACTTGTCTGATTAAGTTATAATTATAACTCATTAAACACAAAATGTTCCTTTTTTCTTAATTTTATCACTCAAATTAAAACTCAAACTTCTTCGGAGGCGGTAGTAACAAATATTAGTTGAAATTAATAAATAATGAGTATTTTTTTATAAAATATAAAAGTAGTAATTTTTAAAATTCTCAAAAACTAGAACTTGGCCCAAATACTAGTTTTTTCTACTATTTGAGAACTCGGGATACTTGACAAATATATTTACCAAGTTATATAACCAAACACCACGTCTCAAGTTTTCTCCAATTTTTTCTCAAATTTTCCCCAAGTATTCTTAGGGCCAAATGAGTCCATAGTTTTGTGTTGTAGCTGTCCAGTAAATCTGTAATACGTGCATTTGTGTTACGTTTTTTTAAAAATTAAAATTAAAAATGAAGGCTCTCCAAAATGGTAGAGTTAATTAAAATCGTGTATGACATAATATACGATACTATACTCAATGTAATCTCACAAGTAATGTTTGAGAAAGATGGAATGTATGCAAATTTTACCTCTGTCTTTGTGGGATGGAGAGTTTATAGCATAACTTACCATACGTATAAACTGTATGAAAATATCACTTTTTAGAAAATCAAATTATTAAATTTTGATCATAATAATTACGTATAGATTATGACAACGGCATAAAATATATTATCAGTTACAATAATTGCCAACTTAAAATATTTAATAGGTAAAAACATTGTTGTAAGAAAACCTCATTTGACTATTGAAATTTCAATTTTGTCATATAAATTGAAATGGAGAAGGTAAAATGGATGTTTTCTTAATATTTAACTTTCAATAATTTTTATTTTTTCTAACTTATGTGGCACAATTTGTACTCTTAGTCTTGTGAGACAATTTTAAAATTTGATCATAAATTTGGACATGAAATTTTTTAAGTTTTTAAAAACAAATTTATATAGTTGGCAACTATGTAAAACATACTACTAATAGTCATAATTATTGATAATTTAAAATATTTAATAGACATATTAAAAAATTCTTTTGCCGTTCGACATTCAAAATGTGTTATATAAACTGCGGGTAAAATAATAATAGCTGAATAATTCAACTAAATTATTTTGCAAATATTCCGTAGTACTAAGAGTAATCGGCAGAGATATTTCTCAATCCTATGTTACGAATACTTACTTACTACCAATATATACCTTGGGTGTAGACATAACATGAATATGAATTAGTCGGACCTCAATAATAGATAGAGCGGTTACAATAATTGTCTGCTCCGTTACTTCCTAGCCAACCTTTTGACATTCGCATTCACTTAACTGAAAAAATTGACATTGTAAGATATCCAATGGCTAAAATGGTGACTCAATTTCTTCGGCTACTACAAACATTAATTCCTATAAATAAGGTTGTAACGTCCATCAATTTTTTGTTTTCCATTTTCATGGAAAGCTATAGAGACATTTGCGTTTCACCATTCCAAAACCCATACTGAATCATCCATCCCCCGCCGTCACCACTATCACCACCTCCTGACCTCCGTTTCCGTTTATGGCCAATTTCATCATTTCCCTAAACCCCTCATAGAAAGAAAAAATAAAAGATTGCACCTTTATTATTTTCTTTGATTTATCAATATTCATTTTTTCGTTTGAGAAAAAAAAATTAATTGTCCGCTATTACGATGGCGGACATAGTGAAACAAATTCTAGCACGGCCAATACAATTGGCAGACCAGGTAACAAAAGCGGCTGATGAAGTTTGTAATTTTAAGGCAGATTGTCTTGAAATTAAAGCCAAAACAGAGAGGCTCGCCGCGCTGCTAAGACAGGCAGCGCGGGCGAGCAATGACTTGTACGAGCGTCCAACGCGTCGAATTATTGATGACACGGAACAAGTCTTGGACAAGGCACTTACTCTTGTATTCAAATGTTGTGCCAGGGGATTGAGTCGGGTTTTCACGATTATCCCAAATGCTGCATTGAAGAAAACGTCACAACAGCTTGAGAATTCATGTGGTGATGTTCAATGGCTGTTACGTGTGTCGACTCCAGCGGATGATCGTGATGATGAGTATCTCGGGCTTCCTCCAATTGCAGCTAATGAACCGATTTTGTGTCTGATATGGGAACAGATTGCAATTTTGTGTACAGGGTCGTTAGAAGATCGTTCTGATGCAGCGGCTTCGCTTGTATCATTGGCTAGGGACAATGAGCGTTACGGGAAGTTGATTATAGAAGAAGGTGGGGTTGCACCATTGTTGAAATTGGCTAAAGAAGGACGAATGGAAGGTCAGGAGAACGCGTCAAGGGCTATTGGTCTTCTTGGTCGAGACCCTGAAAGTGTTGAACAAATTGTGAATGCTGGTGTTTGTTCTGTGTTTGCGAAGATTCTAAAAGATGGGCATATGAAAATTCAGGTTGTAGTGGCTTGGGCAATTTCAGAATTGGCTGCAAATCATCACAAATGTCAAGATCATTTTGCTCAAGCAAATACTATTAGGCTATTGGTTAGTCATCTTGCTTTCGAAACAATTCAAGAACATAGTAAGTATGCTATTGCTACCAAACAACAGAACATGTCGATACACGCTGCTGCCATGGCACATTCTAATTCTTCTGGTACTAGCAAATTCAGTGACACTGGAGGTAAACTTGAAGATGATGACAATAGAACTCATAGTAAAATTCTTCATCCTATGGATAATCAAACAACCAACCAAATGCATAGTTTGGTTACGAGCGCAATGGCCTTGAAATCCCAGGCACAGAATGAGCCCAACAATCCTATATCAAGTCCAAATCAACAGCAGCAGCAGCGACAAAACCCGAATCAGCAGAGGAGCCACCATGTTGGACTGACAGGGACTAGCATTAAAGGGAGGGAATATGAAGATCCTGCTACAAAAGCTGAAATGAAAGCAATGGCTGCCAGAGCACTTAGGCATCTGTGTGCAGGAAATGTTAGCATTTGTACTCATATTACAGAATCCCGAGCTCTTTTATGCTTTGCCGTTTTGCTAGAGAAAGGCCCTGATGAAGTACAATATCATTCAGCCATGGCACTTATGGAGATCACAGGTAAGTGTATCACATTTAGCTAATAAAATTTTAGCCCGCCTAACAGATGCGTTTATAAATCAATGAAAAGTGAAGGTTGGATTATGAGCCATTATTTTACCTAACCATGTTATTGATTGAAGGGAGTCCGTTTTAACCCTTGTGGATTTAGCTCAACTCGTTCATTTGACACTCCTATATGCAGGAGTTGCTGAGCTAAATTCAGACTTGAGACGTGCAGCTTTCAAGCCGACTGCACCTGCTGCCAAAGCTGTGCTTGATCAATTTTTGAGAATTATAAACCTGGAAGATTCAGAATTGCTCATTCCAAGCATCAGATCTATAGGCCATCTGGCCAGGACCTTTCGAGCAACGGAAACCAGACTCATTGGTCCATTGGTGGTTCTGTTAGATGATAGGGAACCAGAAGTAACTAGGGAAGCTGCAATTGCACTGAACAAATTTGCTTCCTCTGATAATTTCCTAAGAGTCGATCACTGCAAGGCCATAATACAGGCAGGAGGTACCAAGCACCTAGTTCCACATGTTTACTTTGGTGAACAAATGGTTCAGGTTCCTTGTTTGATTCTCTTGAGTTACATTGCAACACATGTTCCTGATAGTGAGGCATTAGCTGATGACAATGCACATATAGTGTTGGAGTGGGCTACAAAGCAGGGACACCTAATGCAAGATCCTACAGTTGAAGAACTAGTGAACCAAGGCAGAGAAAGCATGGAACTTTATCAGTCCAGAGGCTCACGCCTGTGAACCTATCCATTTGTATAATACGTCCCAAATTTAGGTACTTCTTTAAACTTCCCTCTTTCAATTATATTGGGAGTGTATACAATATCTACGAGGTAAGGGTAAGATCTGTGTATACTCTACCCTCCCTAGACCCCCACAGGTGGAATTACAATAGGTATGTTGTTGTCGTGTATACAAGATTAACACGTTAGTCAATGTACAAGGTTCTCTATGTGAGTCTGATGCAATATGTTTTCTGCTTTTACCTTGAGTTTGATTCCAATTATGCAAGTGTTATCATGGTTTAGGTTGAAACTCGAGGCCCTCTTTATCATGGACCAAAGTTGATGATATCAATTGTGTTAACATAAACAAGACGCATCTACCAAATCGAAGAGCAAATAGCGACACAGATACAGATTAGAATTCTTGGAGCAGTCCAAGACGCTGGTTAGAGATAGGTAATCAAGACACAAATGAACAAGACTGGTAGGTTTTGATCCTGAATTCAGTTTTGCTGCAGTCAAATCTTTGTTTGATTCATTTCTTTTTCCTTGTTTACATATAGTTTTACTTTGGAGTTGGAGCAATGGCCAGGATGGTTGGATTCGTGACCTCTTGATTACTGAAAATGTTACCTCGACATCTTTTTAGAATACATAGATGTAATTCATTCCCACTTTTTGTAACTCGCAATGTGAATGTCACATTACGCTTATACTGAATTTTGCACTTGTACTATATAGTTAGATCATGTACATTTACCCCATGAAAAAAAGTGAAACTTGCTACTATGGCTCATACTATTACGACTTAATGGTGTTACTGAACTAACCATAAATGATTCTCCAATCAAATACTAAATGTCAAAAGTAAAGATCTTGCTTTTAAAATTCCCTTCAATACGTAGTCAAAAGTTATTCCATAGCTAGAACCACTCAATAAATATCTCCAGCGAATAGAACCTTATACAACAACAGCATAAAAACAATGGTACATAACCATTTTATTAAAGCCATAAACAAAAGAAGTAACAATAATAGACCCAAGGGGTCATTTCCAACATTAACTGGAGATCACACACAAAGATCCATTTCAATGAACGTAATTTAGCAATCATAAAAATGGATATGAAACTACGAACTGAAGAATTAAAGAGAGAATTAAGCAGCTGCTTATAAATTGATATTGCTTCGAAACCATGTATGTTTTTACTTGTACAGAGAGTATCCATTGCATCATCATCGACAAAAATAAGACTCCCCAATACTTAAAAGCTTCAAATGAAATGAAACTACTAAAGAGCAGAAAATAAAAACCATAAGCCACGAAACACTACAGATAGGTACCAAAAACAGAACGTAAATGATAAAACATAGCAGGCCTACAAAGCCACGATCACTGACCACCACTAGTGCATTCACGGGCAAAGTGGCCGTCCTCCCCACATTTGTAGCAACCACCACCTCGTCCACCACCGCCGCCGCCACGGCCACCGCCTCCTCGGCCACCACCTCCGGAGTATCGACCACCACCGCCGCCACCACCTTCACGTCTG
>NW_006239226.1:441800-445692 GCF_000226075.1 Solanum tuberosum
CCCCCGCCGCCACCGCCTTCACTCTGGGTACACTCCCGAGCAAAGTGGCCTGATTCACCACACTGATAGCAGCCGCCTCCTCCACCACCTCTTCCACCGCCATAACCGCCGCCGCCTCCTCCATAGCCACCGCCTCCACCGTATCCACGGTTACCTCCACCGTAGCCACTGTCTCCATCACCGTATCCACGGTTTCCACCTCGGCTACCACCATAACCACCATCTCTGCTACCACCATAACCACCATCTCGGCCACCTCCGCCGCCGCCAGATCCTCCAGAGACCGGTGCTCCATCAGGCCCGGTGACATCAACAGCCTTGCTACGGCCATCATTGCCGGACTCAATCACGTACTCTACTTCCTCACCATCAGACAGGCTACGGAAACCCTCAGATCTGATTCCGGACTGGTGAACAAAGAGATCGCTAGAACCATCTTTAGGAGTTATGAACCCAAAGCACTTCTCGTTACTGAACCACTTGACGATTCCCTGGCACCTTTGTTCTCCCTCATCCGCCATTTTTTTACCTCACAAACAGAAACCCTAAAAACCCTTAGTATGTGTTCCCTTTGGAATTGTCACCGTGCCCTTTCACAACAAGGGGATGCCTATTTTATATACTAATAACCTCACTGCCACCTTGCTGGGCCCATCAACACAGTGGGCCATAAGGTTAATTTACAATAATTTCATATAAAAATACAAACTGTCAATTAAATGTTTTACTAATTTTTCAAATTATATATTTATTTATTTATCATCAGAATATATTCTCATACTCATTTAAAAGGCAAGTTATCAATAACATATTTAATAAAATTTCCCTAATTCATTTATAGAAAAAAAATCTAATTTTATTTAAATCATAATAATTACCTCTCTCTTTATTCTCCTTTTTTTGTTTCTTCTTTCTTCTTTTTTGTTGATTTTTTTTCCTTAAATCATATTATTCGTTGGTTATATAATCTGACTCATATATATTTTTACTTTTGACTTTTTTTCTTCTTTTTTTTTACAACTGTTTTGTCCTATTTCATATATAGATTTTTGCTTTTGTTTTTTCATTTTTTTATTTTTTTTTTATAACTCTTTTGTCCTATTTCATATATATATATATATATATATATATATATATATATATATATATATATATATATATATATATATATATATATAGGCTGTTTTTGACAGAAGGATAGGAAGGCAATTTGGAAATTTTACTTTATATATTTCTCTGAATTAAAGAGTACGAAGTGCAATTAATTTATACTATTTTATAAAGTGCAAAATTGCTTACTTTGTAATTAAAAAAACTACTAGTAAATATTTACATACAGCACATAAATAAATAAAATATCTAGAAAAGTAAAGAAAGAATCAGTAGAGGGGTCATTATTCCAATGTGATGAGGTATAAAGTTGTTATGCTGTGTGTGGAAATTATTCAGCTGAAATGGACTTGTCAGCCCAAGAATAATAACAGAGCCCATCACTGGCCCAAATGGAAAATTCCAACATCAAGTGGAATATGCCTTACTATTTGGATTTGAGAATTTCTCACAAATAACGCTAATAATATGATAGGGTGTATATGGAACGGGTTGATACGCATTATTCAAATATCAAATTAAATAATTTATGTAAAATTAAATTAATAAAGTATAGGTTTTCAACCTAGAGTTTTTTTTAATTTCTCATGTTAATGATTCATACAAACATATTATCAACTTCTAAACGGGTTGGTACGCATTGTTCAAATACCAAATTAAATAATTTATGTAAAGTTTAAATTAAATTAATATAGTATAGGTTTTTCAACCTAGAGTTTTTTGGATTTCTCATGTTAATGATTCATACAAACATATTATCAACTTCTACTCAAATATTTGTTTAGTCTTATCAAAATACAACTATATTTTTAAAAAAACAACATTAAGAAAATAGCACAAAACATGATATGAGTGATCACTAAACAATTTTAACAAATAATAATAATAATAATAATATTGGATGATAAAATTATTGAAAATAATTAAGTCATAATAAAAATTTTAGGATACTAAATTATTTGAAAATAAATCTACTAAACAGTAATTACATGACTAAATATTAAAGAAAAACTAAAATAAGGTTATATATTTTAATTGTCTAACCCAATTAAAATATAAATGGTTTCTTTTAGTATTAATATTAATTTGAGCTTTACTAGAGTTATTAATATAAATGGATTATATTTTATTGGACCATTCAAATTCTAAGTTAACATGATTATATATATTCTTTAAAAAATATATGAATTATTTATAAATTATACCAAAGTAAATACTTGTATCTGTAAAATAAATTTAAAATTATATAGATAATGTTAGGTTAGTTTAATCTCGTGTTGACTAAACAAAAAAGGCAAGTGCCTAGCGCGAAAGGTTGTTTCACTAAGTAGGATAAGGAAGATGCAAGGACGTAGCTATCGCGCGAAAGCCCTTTTATTGTTCGTTAGCGCATTTTGTTGATTTTTGAAAGGAGCAAAGCGAACCTTAAGCTCATTTTTTTCAGGCATCTTTGATATCTTAATTGTCAAACGCTAAGTTTTTGCTATCATATAGATCAAGTAAGCTTGATTCTTATTTTATTTTTTTCTCAATTTACGGTTTAATACGATTTTCAATTTGGTTGCTTTCTCCCCTATTTACCGTGATAACAGTAAGCAAGTTTGCGAACCAAATGATAGCGCTCCTTGAATCGGAAATTTATGGAAAACAGTTATTGTGATTCGTTTAAGGTTTTTATACTCATAATATACCAATCTATTTTTAAAATTAATCAATTATCTTCACATGAATGGTCGAATCAACAGGTGAATGATACACAACAATAAGTTTAAGCATCAATATGAACTATGAAAATAGAACAAAAAATTGCACATCCATTCACTTGAAACATTCAAAATTGTACATGTATTGATTAGAATTATATGGCATACAAATTGCACAAACAACTCATCTAAACCTCTCTTGTGATCTTCATTCTTCACTCATCGTTCAACACATTATTTTTGTCAATTTCAAGCATGAATGACAAAGAAGCACATAGAGAGAGAGGCCGACCGCAAAGAATCAGGAAAAAGTGGGCTTGCTATCAATTTAGTTAAAACTCCAAATGAGTTAATTTGATGGAATGAAATATGACATGCTAAGACTAATTACCAATTACAAATTTAAAACACAACAATCAATAACTATACCACTCCACGAGATACACACAAGAGGATAAATTTATTGGGAATATAATAGAGTCAAAAGTTATTCTTTGACTCAACCACTCCATTAATATATACTCCTTAGCGAATAAAACCAAATAACACTCAAGGACCTATACCAATACAAATAACACTGCCTTCCAACAAAACACAAAACATGATGGACACAAAAAGGGTCAGTTCCAACTTTTTCCCATACATAAAATGAATTCATCTCACCTAACAAAATACAATCAAACATTACTGTAAACAAAATAACTCCATAGAACAAGTAGAAATTAAAGGGATAAAGAGTTTAGTAGCACAATAATTGATATTGCTTTCCAAAACATGTATGTGGACATGTACAGAGAGTATTCATTGACGCACCAACAAAACTACAACTCCCCATTACAAAAAGCATGATACTACTAACAACTATCAACCAGTACAAAATAAGATAAAACAAGCAACACTAGAGATAATCCAGACTAACAGTAACAATTAAGTACCGTAAACATAACAACTTGAAAATAGCAAAAATCAAAAACACAGAGATCACGATCAATGACCGCCGCTTGTGCACTCGCGGGCGAAATGACCTTCTTCTCCACACTTGTAGCAGCCACCGCCGCCACCACCTCCACCGCCGCCAG